>NW_011500204.1:138784-196140 GCF_000495115.2 Populus euphratica
CTACCTCCACGGCCCCACCTCTCTACGTAACGACACCGCTTCACCCTCTCAGCAAAACTTCCGGCATTTCCAATCCCCTAACCAACACTGCTAATGATCTTCCGGTGATTAACAAAACGGTGAGTTCGAGAGTTGTTGTCGGGCGGCACGGGATCCGGATCCGCCCATGGCCGCACCCGAACCCCAGTGAAGTAATAAAGGCGCATCAGATAATAGAGAGAGTTCAAAGAGAGCAGAGTAATCAATTCGGTGTGAAGAGTCCTAGGAGTCTGATCGTAGTCACGCCTACTTACGTGCGGACTTTCCAGACTTTGCATATGACTGGTGTCATGCATTCTCTGATGTTGCTCCCCTACGACGTCGTCTGGATCGTGGTGGAGGCCGGTGGGGTCACCAATGAAACAGCATTGATTATTGCCAAATCCGGCGTTAAGACTCTTCATATTGGATTTAATCAGAAAATGCCGAATTCTTGGGAAGGAAGGCACAGATTGGAGACTAAAATGCGGCTTCGCGCTTTGAGGTTTTTTTTTTCACAGTCAACTTTAAAGTGAATTGAATTGCTGATTAAACATAATGGATTTACTATTTTATTTATTTTAATGTAAATTTTGGTTGCTGTGAAACAGAGTTGTGAGAGAGGAGAAGATGGATGGAATAGTAATGTTTGCGGATGATAGTAATATGCATAGTATGGAGCTGTTTGATGAGATACAAAATGTGAAGTGGTTTGGTGCGGTTTCAGTTGGGATTCTTGTTCATTCGGGTGGTGCTGATGAGACGTTATTAACTGCTGCCGCTGCCGCCATGGTTGACAAGGAGGCGGAAGGAAATTTGCCCAATCCAGTAGTGCCTGTTCAGGGTCCGGCTTGTAATGCTTCTAACAAATTGGCTGGTTGGCATACGTTTAATTCGTTGCCGTATGAGGGGAAGAGTGCGGTATATATTGATGATAGGGCTACGGTGTTGCCTAGGAAGCTGGAGTGGGCTGGGTTTGTGTTGAATTCGAGGCTTCTTTGGAAGGAAGCTGAAGATAAACCAGAATGGGTTAAGGACATGGATTTAGTTGATGAGAATATAGAGAATCCTTTAGATCTGCTGAAGGATCCTTCCATGGTGGAGCCACTTGGGAGCTGTGGGCGACAAGTTTTGCTCTGGTGGCTCCGTGTTGAGGCTCGTGCTGATAGCAAATTCCCTCCAGGGTGAGTTTTTCTTTTCTTTGTATTGCCGATTTTTCTAGATAATATCAATTGGAATAAGTTTGCGGTTATCTTTAGCATTGTCTATTCATTTTAATTGTTCAGTGTCTAATTTCATAAATTTATAGACAGTGAGGTCCAGGAAGTTAAATCATAGGAGTGCGTACCTCCATTGCTTAAACAACCAAAGTACAAAAGCTCAACTCTAACAACCTATTCACAAGCATATAATCCGTTAAAATCCCTCCAACACTTGATTCTAATAAATGTCAACTACACACTGCCTAATAAATTGACCATAACTCCTAGAAAATCTAGAATTTCATTTTGCTTTTTGGATTGTAAACTAGTCTCAATTGTTTCCGTTCATATATAATTCACCTAATAATTCCTTTAAATAGAATTTATATTAAGCTCCCAAATCATTCCTCGAGGTTATTGTCAGATAACCTGCACTTCCTTAACTATTTTTACCATAACTATTTGTACAAAAATCAGATTAATGCACCATTTATGGTTAGAAACTAGACAGAATAAGCTTTTCTTATGTATAAAATTTGGGTAAAAAATTGCATCTATTCAATACAGTTTTTGGGTCGAACAGAAGCTTGTGTCTGGGTCGAACAGAAGCTTGTGCCAAACAATTGAACTGGCAATTTCTCACAATTATACCTAATTGCTAACCTAATAATTAAGCACGCTTAATTGATCTTACAATATCATAAAATCTATCATACTTATTGTATTTGGTCATTCATACAAATACCACTTAAATTTCTTAATTTTATGCTCCTTTCATATAGAAAAAAACCTTAATCAATCCAAAATCTTTATAAATAAAAGAGATTCATATTTCTTACCTTGAAATCAAGAAAAATAAAATGGAATTTCAATCCTTCAATGTCAATCTGGTTCAATATTCTTTGCACCTATAGAAGAACAAGTGACTTTGAGGTTATGTTTTCTCTAGACTGTAAAGTTTGTAAAACTAGGGTAGATAAACTCTATGATTCCATCTTTTCTTTTACATAAATATAGGACTAAATGGGCTACCTTTACACACACACACACTAAGTCCAAGATAAAATTATATGTATATTTAGTTCTTATAATACTCTAGCCTAAAAATATTTGGGTTAGGGTATTACAATTTGTTGGTTGATTTCTATGCAAATTTAATTAGGGTATTACAATTTGTTGGTTTATTTCTAATCAAATTTAATTTAACTAATTAATGCTTACAGATGTGTTGTTCTATTAGTACGATATTGCAATTATTTCATGATTTCATGAATTGCCTATTGTTATAGTCCAGTTTTTGTATTTTCTAGTTGGTTAATTTTGTGCACCCACAATGTAGTTGATTTAACATTCTCTTTGTCCGGCAAAGAGTGTCCATCATTCTATTTCAAGGTATTCCAAAATACATATCTAGTTAAAGAACCAATCACTTTTTTCCTAGTATACCCTTAAAGTTCCAAATATAACCATTTCTTACTGAAAGAATAAAGGGGCAGTTGGGAAAAATGAGCTGGAACTGTGCTTAATGAGTTTTCTTAAAATGCATGTGAAGTCAAACAGGACACTCTTTGTGAGAGAGAGGGAGTAGTATTCATCTTTTGGTGAAAAAATATAGACTCAAGGCTACTGAAAAATGTGAACAACTAGATGTCTGAAGTATAGGCTTTAGAATGATTGTGTTGTTAAATGTTGATGAAATAGATCACATTCATCTTTTATTGCTACTGAAAGAGATTGGTGGTACCTGGGCTCACTTAGAGATTAATAGTAGTTGGTGATAACTTGAGAAACACTCAAGAGAATTTAGCCTTTCTCCATTGTACGGAATATATTTTTGAGAAGCCTGACACTCACCTTTCTTCATTCTTAAGGGAACTAGGGCACTACAGATGTCAAACGCTGTTGCATGTGTCTATTGATCCAAATCCCATTATCCTAGGCATTCTAGGAGCTGCACAAACCTGCCTCATTTATTTTGTAGACAGGCTGTTCATAATCGGCATATGCTCTTTATGTTGAAAACCATATGCTCTTTATGTTGAAAACTTCTCCTTCCTTTACCTATATCCCATTAGTTTAGGCTTACAAGATTAGTATGGGTTTTCCATAGAAATACTTCGGCCGTAGTGATGTGTGTTTACCTGGCTGGGTGTCATTAAGTATGGTCTTAGACTCTTACTGATACCAGTCTGGGCTTTGCATCGCAATTTCATTGCTGAGGCCATCCTGACATGGCCATTTATAGTCTAATTTAAATGGAGGTATATGCGTCATTGTCAACCTTAATTTACTAGTTGTCAAACAAACTCAACATACATGGTTTGCTGACCTTACCCGTTACATGTTTACTTATATGGATCTAATTGTAAATATGTCACCCAACCAATATTGTGAAATCAGTTATATTCCTACCAGTACCTTTTTTGCTAAAATTGCCTATGGAAGGAATAATTGATATCATTACATTAGTTTGGTGCCAGCTTTGTAACTTGCTTGTATTTACATATGGTAAATATGTTTATATAGACAATATTAACAATAATGGCAACAGCAACAACATACACATCACTTCCTTTGGTGCAGAGCAAACATCCCAACATATTCTTCGAATTCTTCAGTGGCTGCTTCATAACTAACTAGTATTTAATTTGCTGTAAAATCTTAAAGAAATGGTTGTTGTTTAACTAAGTTATTTGCTAAATTTCTTATCAAGTCATGATTTGCTGCGCAACATATTCTTTGAAATTTTCAGTCTTGCTTCACAACTAACTAGCATTTGATTTGATGTAAAATTCTAGAGAATTGTAATTGTTCAACTGAAAATCCTTCCTGAACTTCTTATTATCTCATGTTTTGTGTGCAAAACTCAGGTATTTACAAACCTAACTGGGTTTACCATGAGCTAGAGAAGGAACTCAACTAACCTTGTTTCTACAACTGTTTAATTCTTTAAATATTGAATATTTTGCCAGTGGTTGGCATGTGTTTCTTCAAAATATAAAGGCTGAATCATGTGCCTTATTCTCAGCTCATATCAAAAAACATCCCCACATAAAACATCGATAATCTTTCTTTATGTGATTATACCCAAGTTCTCAAGCACTTGTGCCCTCTTGTCAATAGAAAACTTTCGATGATTATTGTATCACCGGCTGCAATCTGTCTTATTTGTTTTGATAAAATAAGAATGCTCCTTTTCATTCAATACTAGCTTGTTCCCATCCACTGGAGTGTTTACCTGAGCCCAGTCCATTTCATGAGGATGACGGTGCTTGGCTACTTGAAGAAGAGATTTCAAAATTTAAGTAGTCCTTTTTTGGTGCTCATTTGTAGCTTTATAATTATACAAGAGGCTTCAAAATTTAAGTAATCCTTTCTTGGTACTGATTTGTAGCTTTATAGTTATCCCCACCATTTGAGTTTTTGCAAAATCTCCACAAGCAAACAGTTTCATGTTGCTAAACCTTCTGTATCTAGCTATGAGTTAGTGCCCACTAGTTTGCTCCTTTTATATTTATTTATTTATCATGGAATATAATCTTGGGAATGCTAAATAGTTTCTCACCCCTTTTGCTTACAGGTGGATAATTGACCCACCTTTGGAAATTACTGTGCCATCGAAGCGAACACCATGGCCCGATGCCCCTCCTGAACTGCCTTCCAATGAAAAGATATCAGGTAACCAAGAACAGACTGCTAAGCGTTCTTCAAAGACTCGATCACCCAGATCAAAACGCAGTTCAAGAAGTAAGAGAAAGCATGAAGCAGTGTTGGTGGAGACACAGGTTTCTGCAAGGCATTCTGAACAAAATTGAAATGGTAGCTTGAGCACACATCAGAGATACTGCCTTGTGAATTTGACACTGCTGGCCTTCAGGATGAAGATATTTTATTGATAAAGCAAAAGGCACACGATCTTAATTACCAGGTGGGTGGCAAGTACATCTGAAAAGAAATTCATTAAAGCCAGGCCAGTTGAAAATGTTCGTCGGAGCTTGAATCCACCATTGTTTTGCTTCTTTTATTTTTTTCCTTTTCTTTTCTATATGTTGGGGTTGATTTGTTGATATTCTATGGATAAGGTATGTCATCACAGTCTCCTTGCCTCCGCTGCCAAGAAACACCAGGTTCTTGTATCTGATAAGCGTCAAATTTCATACATAATCTTCTAAATAGGAATCTAGAGTCTGTTTAGCTGCTGGATTCAGTAAAAATGAACCTCATTGTAATAAATTTTTTTCGTTTCTTGCAAGCATGATGACGATGATTGTGATGTGCTTCTCCCATTTTGTCTGGATTGATACAAAAAGAGTGAACCTTGGAGATTTTGGCCAAATGTAAAATTGGCTGTCCAACATGAAACATAATCTTGACCTGCACTACAGAGGAATGGTTAAGATTCCATGTCTACAGTTGAAAATCTTGAGGTGAGCGAACAAAAACAATAGTTCAATTGGAGACTTTGAATTTGTATTTTAAAGATTATCAATTCAAGTTTTATAAATTTTAGAATCATAATTTTAGAGTCTATAAAATTAGTTATAAATTGATTTGAATACTTAAGTTAATAATAAAAAAACATAATTTGTGACGACAAAAAAACTTGAATTTCTCGTTGTATGTTCAACTACTTCCAACTGATTTTTAGGATAAAGAAAACTAACAAATACTATTTATAATTGCCAACTGAAAGCTAAGTTTTATAAATTTTAGAATCATAATTTCAGAGTCTGTAAAATTAGTTATAAGTTGATTTAAACATAATTTGTGATGATAAAAAGACTTGAATTTCTCATTGCATGTTCAACTACTTTCAACTGATTTTTAGGATAAAGAAAACTAACAAATACTATTTATAATTGCCAACTGAAAGCTTGGTTTGGTCTTGTATTTCTAATGATAAAAAACAACCCACAAAACAAACATAAGGCGTCATCTTATTCCTATCTTTACAGGACATGGTTTCAATTGCAAATAAAAACCATACCTGGATTATCATGATCAAGATCAAGATCATTAATTTTCTTGTCTTTATAAACTTACAGAGCTCCCTCCTCCTCTTCATAAGAGCTCTTTTCCTTCACCATTTTTCTTTCTTCAAACCAATATTAATTCTTCTTTAGCAATACCAAGTATGGCACTCGCCATATCAACCCTTCTCTTTTTTTTTCTTTACTATATCATATGTCTTGGACATGTCAATTTTTAACAATGACAACAATCACCTAAACCATGATCAGTTGAGCTAAAGAAGCGATGATGAGTATATACAAATGGTAGCTTCAAAAGCATGGTAAAGCATATAACAGGCTAGGAGAGAAAGCAAAAAAGTAAGAAATTTTTAAGAATAATTTAAGATTCACCAATAAACATAACTTTCAAAACTGTATGTACAAAGTTGGTTTGATCAATTCTGCTGACCTTATCAACCAACAGTATGTCATGTTCTTAGGCATGAGGAGTGACCTAAAGTGTAGATTAATGAAATCCAAAAACCCGAGGGAAAGGTACGCTTACAAAGCTAGAGACAAGCTGTCAGAATCTATGGATTGGAGAGGAAAACAACCTATTAATCTGATCAAAGATCAAGGAAGTTGTGGTATAATATATAATTCATTTACTTTTGTTTCTTGATCATATATATATATATATACATCTTCTTCTTCTTCATCATCTTGGTCTTGTTCAAGAAAAATTATTAGCTCAAGAGTCCTCTTTTAGGGAGGGAAAAGTTAACAACCAAGTGAGCTATTTTTTCGTAATAGATGTCATTTTTAGTAGAAGGAAGGTTTCATGGCCAAATCACAATCACAATACAAATCTATAATTGCACCCCATATTCATTTGGATCATAAATTTTATTTTTGTTGTTTGAACTCAAGTTTTAAATTAAAGATACCATGTTACATTGTGACTGAAATCGAATTCGTAGAAGTTGGGTTAGTGGTACAATGCTTGTTATTTTTCTAGACATGAAAAATGATAGTTTTGATTAGTAGGGTTTTTATGTCTTGGTTGGAATGATTTTTTTTTTTGTATGATAGTTTTGATTAGTAGGGTTTTTATCTCTTGGTTGGAATGATTTTTTTTTTTTTATGAAAACAAATAAGAAATAGTTAAGTTAATTTGATTTCTGATTTTTATTTAAATATAGTATTAATAAATGAAAAAATAATGTTATTAAGTGAGAATTAAAGTTGGTGGTAGGGTTTAAGAACTTGAAATATTATCTCTCTCAAGTTTTATCATATTTTTTTAATAAAATTTCTATTAATTTTTCATTTTTATTTTTGCTAATTCCAATTATCTCTCTCTCTTTTACTTAAATGATTTTAAGATATTTCTTAGATTTAAAGGATGAAATTGAGTAAGAGGAAAAAAGTGGAATACAAGTAAAACATATGAGAATTGGTTGGAACAAAAAGAAAAGATGTGGGGATGATTAAAATAAATTAGAAACAAATATTAGAAAAGAGACAATATACATAAAGATAAATCTCAATCAAATTGAAATTTATCCACAGAGAAATCACATTAGCCGGACAGCCTTATCACAGCTCACGTCAAATCTTAAAAATTTTGAGTTACCACCTAGTTTCTGAGAAAAGTCGGGTGATTTGGCACTTGCCTTCACTCTTGTTGGACCTGGGCAAGGCCTAAAACACAAGTAAATAGAACTTGGATCATGGCCAGCCAATCAAAGTGACAGAAATTGTCGATGCATGCAGGTAGTTGTTGGGCTTTTTCAACAGTAGCTGCAGTGGAAGGAATAAACCAGATTGTAACAGGGGAGCTAATCTCTCTGTCAGAACAGGAACTTGTAGACTGTGACAGGTTCTATAATGCAGGTTGCAATGGAGGCCTCATGGACTATGCGTTCCAATTCATTATCAACAATGGTGGCCTGGACACCGAAAAGGACTATCTATATCTAGGCAATGATGATACATGTGACAGAGACAAGGTTGGCGTACACATCCGAATTATAATCAGCACAGAGTATTGGGTTTTGTTTTGTTTGCGGTTAACGTTTATGGGGTTGTTGCCTGTTTTTAATTTCGCAGATGAAAACCAAGGCTGTTAGCATTGATGGGTTTGAAGATGTTTTGCCTTTTGACGAGAAAGCATTGCAGAAAGCTGTGGCACATCAGCCAGTTAGCGTTGCCATTGAAGCCAGTGGCATGGCCTTACAATTCTACCAGTCTGTAAGTGACTCACTCTTCATGCTTCCTAAAACTAACTATTTCTGGCTTTTAACACTTGAATTTGTAAACCTGTTCGTTCTCTTTTGATTTACTCAGAGAGTGTTCACTGGTGAATGTGGGACAGCTCTAGACCATGGTGTTGTTGTTGCTGGATATGGCACGGAGAAAGGACTGGACTATTGGCTTGTTAGGAGCTCATGGGGCACAGAATGGGGCGAGCATGGATACATCAAGGTGCAACGTAACGTCCACGACACACACTGGCAGATGTGGGATTGCAATGGAATCTTCATACCCAGTCAAGAATGGCCAGAACACTACTAAACCTTACTTGGCTGATGAAAGCGCTGGTGAGAAGGTCAGCAGTATTTGAAGCATCGTATTTGCTAGCTGTATCGAGCAAAACAAGAAGGCAAGGTGGCTAAAGGTCCAAGTAAGTTGATGATTGGTGAGATTGTGTGTTGATTATTGTGCTGATCACAAGACTCTGATCCTTCTTTGTCTAAGTTTACCAAAAGGACAACGAGGCCAGCTATTCATGTTTGTTTCCAATTCCATGGATGATTGTCTTTGTATGTGTAGTTTTTCATTGTCAAAACAGCAAGTGAAAGAAGAGACATATATGTTGAAACTAAATGTTAAGTCCTTGTTGTTGATTGTTTTCTTTAGAATATACTCTTTATAGTTTTGGACTAGTTTAAACGCTATATTGCAAGTTAAATTAAAAAAATATATGAATATATTAAAAAGATATTGAGAATATATAAAATTATTTGATATTTTTATTAAATTCTGATAAACAAGCTAATCTTAAAACTTCTTACTTAGTTTAAATTTAATAATAAATAATATAAAAATTACCTCGATATAACCTGATCAACTTAGTCAGTTCAAAAACATCTTGATTGATAAGTAAAAAAAAAAAGTATAATAATGAAATTCAAATAATAAAAATTTCAAGACCAAACTTCTTGTTTAGCCTAGGTTTAAAATTAAACTGTATAGGAGTTGTCCCGACATAATTCAATCGATTTGGTCTTTCTAAAAGTAACCTGACCGACTGATAAAAAAGAAAATTAAAGATGAAATTAAAAAAAAAAATTAACAAAAAAAACTTTTTTAATTTAACTTTTTACCTAACCTGAATTTAAAATTAAATTATATAAAAATCATCTTGAATTAATTTTATCAATCCAGAAACATCCTCAATAACTGTTAAATTTTTTATCCAGAAACATCCTCAATAACTGTTAAAAAAAATTTATAAAAACAAAACAAGAGACAATTGAAATATAAAAAGGGGAGAGTGAGAAAAACGAGGGAAATTGATAAGAAAGAAAGAAAAAAGCTTATAAACAGTAAATCTCGATGGTCACTTCGACGTACTTTTAGTAGAAAAGTATAATGTCTCAAATGAATCAAGTTATATTTATGCACCTCAGAATCTAATCCCACCAATTTATCATTCATTTCTCTTAAAGCTTTATCGTAGAAATTTGAAGAGAAAATCAAAAGCTTATAGATACTGAATATATTAAAACAAAAGCTAAAAGATATTAGATATTAATTGCGTGTATATCCTAATTTTTGTAGTAAAATAATTATTTTACCTTTAAAATTACTAAATACTCTTACTTGTTTCTAAAGGCTTTTTTGGAATTTGATTTTAATTTAAGAATTAAAATTACTAAATTACCTTTAAATGTCAAATTTTCTTAGGCTTGCGTCATGAGTTTTTTTCTTTTTTTGCATTTCATCTTTTTTTTTATATAATTAACAAGTTAACTCTAGAATAATTTGGTATTTTAAAAATATTAAATAAAGTTTTGGACTTAACTATTTAATTTTCAAACTAAAAGAACAAATACAATTGGCAAAATCCCCGAAGGCTGTGACACAAATTCTTATACTAAAAAAAACCCTCCTATTTGTTCTTTGTTTTAGTTTTGATCCTCTCCTTTTTTTATTTTTTTCCAAACAATAAAATTGAATTATTTTTTATAAAATCAAGCACCATCCCAATAAAAAAATATTTTTTAAAAAAAAATTAGATAATCACAAAAGAAATAGATTGAAATAAACTACCAACCCCAAACTTATATCAATACAGCATTAAAAGATCAAATTAAAAAAAAAATTATCAATAAAGGTAAAAAAAACAAGAAAGAGGACTAGAATTGATATCATATTTTTCTTAAAAACAAAAGTCCTGTCATTATTTATTTGTTTTAATTATGATCATCTCATTTTTAATTTCATGCAAACAAAAAATTCAAATTCTTTTTTGTTAAATTGATCATAAAATCGATACCAATATAGTTTTTATAAAAACATGATAACCACATAAAATATATATCAAAATAAATTAATAATCTCAAATTCATTAAACTCAATGTTATATAATGAATTTGAAAGAAAAAAATTAAAAAACAAAAGTGAAAAAAAAAGAGAGTATGAACCCACTATAGTAAAATATTGATGGTTTTTAGCTTTTAGTTTAATTATAATTTTATTATAAAAGAAATTAAAAATTTTAATGTTTTTTTATAGTGTTTTGTATTACGCACTAAGATATAAAATAGCTTGCACTATAGCAAACAATGCAATATCAACTGTTCATACGCATGGAAAAGTTCAATATGGCACTTGATGAGGGTGGAGTAAGAAAAAAAAATTAAAGTGGCCAAATTAAAAAAATTAATTAAAAAAAATTAAAATTTTAATTATTTTATATAAAAAAAAGCTGGAAAAAATTTTCTTGAAGGCTCTGACACCTCCGACTCATCTCCCTCTGCCACTAGCTCTTGAAGTTTTCTATTTTCTATTTTATTTGATCCTTATAGTTTAAAGTGTTTATATTTTGGTTTTAAAACATTATTTTTATCATATTGTAGTCCTTAAATATTGAGATAGATGAAGAAAGATTTCAATGGACTATAAATTATCAACCAAAAAAAAGATATTGGTGACAATATTTTTGATCAGGGAAATGAGAGTTTAATAAAGTGATTTTGCTCTTTAATTATATCAAATAAAATAAATCAAGCACATAAAGTTGTTTTTCATTTAGTTTATTTTTTATTTTTAAATTTAGTAAAGGGTATTTAGAGAAATGAGAGCTCTATAGAGTGATTTTGCTCTTTAACTATATATATAAAATATAGATTAAGCTCATGGAGTTGTTTTTCATTCAATTTATTATGATAACCACATAAAATATATATCAAAACAAATTAATAACCTCAAATTCATCAAACTCAATGTTATATAATGAAATTAAAAGAAAAAAAATTAAAAAACAAAAGTAAAAAAAAGAGAGTATGAACCCACTATAGTAAAATATTAATGGTTTTTAGCTTTTAGTTTAATTATAATTTTATTATAAAAGAAATTAAAAATTTTAATGTTTTTTTATAGTGTTTTGTATTACGCACTAAGATATAAAATAGCTTGCACTATAGCAAACAATGCAATATCAACTGTTCATACGCATGGAAAAGTTCAATATGGCACTTGATGAGGGTGGAGTAAGAAAAAAAAATTAAAGTGGCCAAATTAAAAAAATTAATTAAAAAAAATTAAAATTTTAATTATTTTATATAAAAAAAAGCTGGAAAAATTTTTCTTGCAGGCCCTGACACCTCCAGCTCATCTCCCTCTGCCACTAGCTCTTGAAGTTTTCTATTTTCTATTTTATTTGATCCTTATAGTTTAAAGTGTTTATATTTTGGTTTTAAAACATTATTTTTATCATATTGTAGTCCTTAAATATTGAGATAGATGAAGAAAGATTTCAATGGACTATAAATTGTCAACCAAAAAAAAAGATATTGGTGACAATATTTTTGATCAGGGAAATGAGAGTTTAATAAAGTGATTTTGCTCTTTAATTATATCAAATAAAATAAATCAAGCACATAAAGTTGTTTTTCATTTAGTTTATTTTTTATTTTTAAA
The DNA here is from genome assembly GCF_000495115.2 of Populus euphratica. Classification (NCBI taxonomy): domain Eukaryota; kingdom Viridiplantae; phylum Streptophyta; class Magnoliopsida; order Malpighiales; family Salicaceae; genus Populus; species Populus euphratica. Next base: position 151,167 of record NW_011500204.1, read on the forward strand.
TTTAGTAAAGGGTATTTAGAGAAATGAGAGCTCTATAGAGTGATTTTGCTCTTTAACTATATATATAAAATATAGATTAAGCTCATGAAGTTGTTTTTCATTCAATTTATTTTTTTAGTTTTAAATTAATTAGAGTGTGTTTTGGGGTTGAAAATAAAATTATTGAATTTCTTAAGATGTTTTTGAAGTGTTTTTAGATGATAATAACTTGAAATTTAAGTTTTGGGATCTAAAAACTTTAATTTTATTTTTTTCAATTAATTGTTTAAATGTTTTTTTAAAATTTTAAAATAAAAATCACTTTAAATATAATTATTGAATTAATATTTTAATATCCGATTACACCATGAATTTTTTTTTAAATATTAGATCTTTATTCAAAGTTTAAGTTTTTATTCTTCTTCACTTTTTTATTGTTATAAATATTGTTTACAACATTTAGCCATATATTAGAAGTGTTATTGATATTGTATTTATTTAGAGATATTATTGGAAAAAAATTATTGAATTACTAAAATTTATAAGGAGTTACACAACAACAATAATCCCTATTACTATTATATAACCTCTATGTAGTCTACAATCTATGATCTTCTTCTTTTTTTCTTTTTTTTTTTTTTATGTTTTTTTTTTTTATTATATAAAAATATGTACGTGGGGTGGCCGGGCCAGCTTACGCGTACTACGACTAATCCCCACGGTCCACTGAACACCCTGCAAACCCAGCAGGCAGGTAAGGCAGCGCGGGGCTGACAGGCATGCAACTCCAAGGCTCGAACCCGTGACAGCAGAAGACGCAAGACGTCATTCCACCGCTGGGCCGTTGTCTTGGGTGCATCTATGATCTTCTTTAATGGTAGCTGAAAAGTGAGCTAAAACTATACCATCAAATTATTACAAGGCCCTGGTCCGTCTGATCGGACCAAGTATAATGAATTTATTACGGTAGTTGTTGATAATATTAGAACACCCACCACGAACAAATCCATTTATTTAAACACTCAAAAACAAAATCTAAAAAACTTGAAATTAAATCAATTTAGATTTATTTTCATTAATCTAAATCTATCTTTTCAGGAAATATTGAGATACCAAAAAATAATTATAAAAAATTATTACATGGACCTGATCCGTCCGATCGGACCAAGTATAATGAATTTAATATTGAGATACCAAAAAATAATTATAAAGTCTCTTAAAATTTATAAATGAAAAAAATCTATTTTGATAATAAAAAATAGCTTGAACTAAAAAATAGTTATTTTTTTTTATCATGAAATCTAATGATTCCTATCTTTCTCTTCTCTCTATCCAAGAACTAAAAAATAATAAAAATATTATTTTATATAAAAATTAATTTTTTAAAAAAATTAAAAGGATTTAAATTATATAATTTGTATTATTTTAAAAATTTGAGGATTTAAATATATTTTTCCTGAAATTCACGGCATGTCAATAACTTTTTTTACTCTATTATGACCCTTTTTTCTTCTTCTAATTTTACTATTAACTAAGAAATAAAGCAATTAACTTTAATTTAATAGCTCAAAATTATTTTTTAAGCACCAAAACGAATCATTAAAAAAATATGGAATTTAGCTTCATACTTTTAATTCACAAGTTCTATCTATTATTGGTTCCTATACTCTTTGATTATTTTTTTTATTGAAGTATTGTACTCTTTTTATTATTATTATTATTATATTTATTGAATTCTTATACTCTTCATTTTATTTTGTGGCTGTCCGTTGTTAATTTATAAGCTGATGCCAACCCTCAGGGATTCAAAAGCCAATTTCAAAGAAGAAGGTGTCTCACTGCCAGCCAGGTAGGCATTGCGTACACGGATCCTATTTGGACAAAAACAAAGAAAGAAGCAACAAGTACGTGGCATGTTCATAAAAGCTAATCCACTTTTAGGAGGTAATTTATTTATTTAGGTGTTGCTTGTATCCAGCTAAATTTATAAATATTGAATTAAGAAATACAAAAGGGAAGTTAGAAATAAAATAAAATAAAATAAAAAGAAAATACCCCATCCATCATTGACCAACATGCTTGCTACGGGGTGTTTGGGATATAGCTTTTTGATATGTTTTTTATTTAAAAATGTATTAGAATAATTTTTTTATTTTTAAAATTTTATTTTTTATATTAATATATTAAAATAATCTAAAAATATTAAAAAATAATTTAAAATAAAAATATTAAAATTTCACAAAACTTCAGTAGAACGCTACTATAAAAGTAAAAGTAAGAATGTCTGCATAAAGCAAACCATATTGTGGTGTAGGTAAGGCATGGATGTTTGTTCAGGCCCCACCTCCCAGTCCTAGCTGGCATGATGGCGTCGTGGGTTTCACGTCCCCACTTTGTTCACACGTGAAAAATACTAAATAAATTGCATTAATCATGTTTAATTCACTTCTTCCGCCAACTTGGTATGTTCCCAGCCCCTCCCCACTTGGCACCGTGTTAATTTTTCATATTCGGAGCTCAGCTCATCCCCAGCACTCTGTAAACATTTTGACAGCAACTATGCAGTGGCTGACAAGAAATTATATAATTCATCCAACATTTCTGCAAGTAAATACTAACATAAATTGATGCCAACCCTTGGAGATAGCAATCCCAAAACCCATACCGAATAAATATCTCAAGGAAGCTAAAACTCAGATTTAAATACGAACATTAATCAAAAAGTGTTGCATTTGTGTTTATTAAAACTACTGAATTTTGCTAGAAAGAAAACAATAAATAAATGAGATCTTTTGAGAAATTTAATTTGAAGTGATTAGGAACACGAGTCGGAGGGGGATGAGTATCAGCTTTACGAACGTGGTGTGCTCGGATCCATTAGAGCCCTATTAAAGTATGAGTTACCAGATCCTCATTGGTCATGCAAGAATTTGATTACAGACCGTGTGAACGTGAAAGAAAGTTGGGGAAAGATAAAATACATGTTAAAGTTGAAAATGATACATTCCACCTACAAATTTTCTAAAAATTATTGTTCTTTCAAGCGAAGGGGTCTATGTGGGCTATCCAAATTAATGGTTAGGCTCATCGAAGTAGGGAGATAAAAACTAATATCTAACTCCATTTTATATCATGATGCTGGATAAGATCTTATTCAAGTCAAGAGAGTTCTTTTTTCTCTTTTCTGTCTTTTCCCCTTTAGAAATAGTTGCTTTAATTGTTCCGTTTGTTGTTTGGAAGGGCATCCAATAAGGCAAGATCAAATTCAGAATTTCTTTTCTTCACTAAAAAATGGTTGCTGTGTTCAACAAAGAGCTCTTAAGTTGGTACCTTATCACTCTCAAACTCAGAGAAACAGTCGAATCTGCGGTTCCAACATCTCCTGCTGGTGCCCCATTGCTTGAATCTCCAGAACAACCTCAACAGGGGCAGAAAAAACAACAGCAGACGCCATCAGATTCCCTGCAGATTGTGATCGAAGGTGATGAAGAAAATCATGAAGATCACGAGGAAACAAGATCACCAGATTTTGACTGGGTGATATCAATCGGAGAAAAACTTAAACAAGCTGGCCAAGAAGATGCAGCATGTTCATGGTCAAAGTTGTCCATCTATCGAGTCCCCCGCTACCTACGAGAGGGGGATGACAGGGCTTATGTCCCCCAGATCGTTTCCTTGGGGCCTTACCACCATGGAAAGAAACGTCTTCGCCAAATGGATCAACATAAGTGGCGTTGCCTTCATCGTGTCATCAAGCGTACTAATCAAGATATAAAGCTATATCTTGATGCTGTAAGAGAAATTGAAGAGAAAGCTCGATCTTGCTATGAAGGGCCAATCAATCTTAGCAGCAATGAATTTGTGGAGATGATGGTTCTCGACGGTTGCTTTGTGCTTGAACTGTTTCGAGGTGTCGCTGAGGGATTCAAGAAACTTGGTTATCCTAGAAATGATCCTGTTTTTGCAACGCGTGGTTCAATGCATTCTATTCAGAGAGATATGATAATGTTAGAGAACCAGCTTCCGCTGTTTGTACTTGATCGGCTTCTGGGTCTTCAGTTTAACAATTCTGATCAGAAAGGATTGGTAGCCCAGCTCGCACTCATATTCTTCGATCCTTTGATGCCAACAGATGAGCCACTGACAAAAAGTGATAGGAATAGATTGGAGTCCTCTTTGGGATGTGCCACTACCTTCGACCCCTTGACAGATCAGGGAGGCCTTCATTGCCTTGATGTCTTTCGAAGAAGTCTCCTGCGCACAGGGCCTAAACCCGAGCCCAGAATTTGGATCAACCGAAGGTCAAATGCCAACCGCGTTGCTGATAAGCGACGCCAACAATTGATCCATTGTGTCACTGAGCTCAGAGAGGCTGGTATCAAGCTCAGGAAACGGAAAACTGATCGATTCTGGGATGTTAAATTTAAAAAGGGGATTCTCCGAGTTCCTCGTCTCTTGATTCATGATGGTACTAAATCCCTTTTCCTCAATCTTATTGCATTAGAACAGTGCCATATTGATTGTGGCAATGAAATTACCTCTTTTGTGATCTTCATGGACAACTTGATTAACTCCCCTGAGGATGTAGCCTACCTCCATTATTGTGGCATAATTGAGCATTGGCTTGGCAGCGATGCTGACGTTGCAGACCTCTTCAACCAACTCTGTCAAGAGGTAGTTTTCGATATAAACGACAGTTACCTGTCCCGATTGTCTGAGGATGTAAACCACTATTACAATCACAAGTGGAACACTTGGCGTGCTAGTCTGAAACATAATTATTTCAGCAATCCCTGGGCAATCGTCTCATTGTTTGCTGCTGTCGTGCTGTTACTACTCACTTTGACACAGACCTTCTATGGAGTTTATGCTTATTACAGACCAAGTTCTTGATTGCAGTGAGGCTTTCTTGACTCTTCGTTTGTTTTTCTTGAGTTGCAGTTTCTGAATTAAGTCTTTCTGACGAGGAATGGGTTTTTTTATATACAATATCCTGATCTCCCTCATCCTTTGAGGTGAGGATTGTTTGGCCTCAAGGCTTTGATTTTTTGGCATTTCTCTGTATGAATTTATTAATACACAGAAGTTTGCTACGGTAAAGCAGTAGAAGCCAAATGCTAGAATTTGTAAGTTTTACTTGTTTTCTCCTTTTCAATAAACTTGCAATGCTAAAACGGCCTGAGTTTTCAGTGAAGGAGGTGAGCTTGACTGATAAATTTACTCTCCAGCTCCATGTCCAGAAGAAAATCCAAAGAAATCAAGAGCTCGAGGAAAAAGTTTAGGCCACCACCTACATTACCAGTCTTTTAAATTCGAGACTACGCAAATACACTTCTGCCATAGCTCTGGATGACTGTTAGGAGGTTATCATAGAAGCATTCAGGTCAAAATGTCATGCAAGCACGATTCCTAATTGCAAAATAGCCTTCCACTTGGTATACTAAGTCGAACATGTTCGTTGAATGTCAAGTTTCTTCAGAATCGAAATATGAAGACTAAAGAAACCTTGCAAAACCCAAAACTAAAAATAGCGAAGAACAAGCATACCTTCTGCAATATATCAAAGAAAAGGCCTGAGTTTTCAGTGAAAGAAGCATACCTTCTGCAATATATCAAAGAAAACCTCCATGATTTCTCCACTGACATCACCAGTATTTCCTTGGTCATATAACTTCAAATGGCAAAGATAAGATGGCAAGTTGTGCTTTGAGAAGGAATTCGCAGATATCATGCTGCTAATATTCATATTTGACAACATGAGAAGAGTACATCGTGTAGATATCAATTAAGCTCATCATAAAGAAAACAGGACACTAAAATCTGCTAATGATCAAACCGCGGGGCTTGTTGCACAGCTGTTTTCTAAAATTAACTTCCTGCAACGCCCTGAATTACAACGTCAACGTTTTCTTGATGAGAATGAATCAGGACATAGTAACTTTGGTAATCGGTTCCTGTGCTTGTAATTAAGTTGTAGCCATGGAGGGAACCACAGCTCCACCACTAATAATTCTAAGCGCTTATGTGATTAATCAGAGTACCATGTAAAATAGGCAGCCTGACATTCATGACTCATCTTGCTTTAACATCTATTTTGAAATGAATAAAGCTATTTGTCACCGAAGTTTGATCACCAATAACAGGAATGAAATCACAAAGTTCGTATGATATCTGCCACTGTCTCTGATCATGTGCACTTAGCAGCAAAATTTCCACTATAAACAGCATCACTAATTTACAATGCTTTATGCTAATCTGCATGGCCGCAGGCCAATAAGTACACAGGTTACATTCAAGCTAGCTCTTCTAGATGTACATGAACATGAAAACCACACACCAAAACTAGGGATTTTGTGCATGATCAAACCGCTGTGGTGCTGCGTCCTTGGTATAAAAGGAATGATTCAAACGAACATGAAAAATAAAAAACATCTCATATAAAAGGGTATCCTTGAAAGAGAATTGGCATTTCCAACTGATGAGAAATGAATAATGTATAACTAGATTGAGCATAATCCTAATGCACTGATTGACTGGCATTTCCCTCAGTAAACTACAAATCAGTAAAGTAACAATACAGAAACGAAATGTGGCACGCCCTCTTCTATATAAAAAAAAATTCCTTATGAAAAAAGAGCATCATGAGCCACTATGATTTTTTATGCTAAACTTTCCACAGGCAAGCTGGCCGATAAAAATGTGGGTAAGTCTTAGTAAGAAGAAAGAATCAATCAAAGAACCAAAATTGGTCTTCAAAACATCTTCTACAGCAATTATAGCCTTCATAATGCACTGTCAGTCGAAGGTGCCTTCTTTCCATCATATCGCTGTTAAAGAGGAGCAAATAACCGGAATTAAAACCAGTAAACAATCAATCACAGCAGCAAACCCAAGTAAAGAATGGCATACAATGTCAGATACCTGTTTACCGGTAGAGAACGGAACATATCTATACTTGATCATATGCGAAATCTGTCTCCTCATAGTAAGAACGAAAAGCACAACCCAGTAGGTGAGTAATATAGGCCAGAACACAGGCACATCAAACACACTGAAAAATGTCATTACAAAGGCAATACAAAACGCCTTGGTAATCGAATACCTACAATTAATACCAACATCAACATCAGTTATTCAATCACACATGCATGACCCCTTAGCTTTCGCCAAACAAACAATCAAATTATCCAATTAATCAACATTTCTATCAAATCATGAAACCCTAGAAACGGTCAAAATCAAATCAACGATGACGATTGGATGGTACCGGTACATTACCAGAACTTGAATTCCAGTAACCGGCGGACGAAGGGGCGAAACTCGTCGGATCCACGAGTAGGAAGAGAGGGCCCGTCATGGATCTCGGGGTCAATTTGGGGAGACAAGAATCCAATCAAGAGATTAAGCAAGTAAATACCAAGACCGTAAGTGATTATGTAGAAACCTTGAACAAGGTAGACGCGGATTACATAGATCAAGACCACGATTAAGCATGCGATCCAACGGTAGAGGATGTAGGGGACCGTTTTGTCAAGAAAATGTTGGAACCGCTGTGAGACGACGAAGGACCAGCGTGAGATAGTGGTTGCTGGCGTTGATGATAGAGAGGACAGATCGTCTACTGAAAGAATCCCGCTTGGCTGCCCGGCTTCCATTTCTGTCTCGTCTGATCTGGTTTGGTCCGGGTCCTTCTAAGCTCTCTCCTGTGGACAGGCGACTCTGGGACTCCGAAGCTGTGATTTGAGCTGTTTTCTTCTTTCGTTGTTGATTGTGTTGATTTTTCAAGGGAGGGATAGCAAATTGGTGGTCGCAAATTCAACCGAAACAGAAAAATTTTTGCCCGATTATATTCAAGTTGGGATTTTGAAGGTAAAAACTCGGTTTTGGACGAGGTGTGGAAGGTGGAAACAATCTACCCCATCCGCAAATCAAGAATGCCCTTAAAGTCTGACAAAATTACATTTATACCAGGAATAATTAGAAGTTCTCATTTATCGCGCCATCAAAACTCCCCCGTCTCTCTTCTCCAGCCGGTGGTGGCAGCTCCAACAGTCCGTCATTCTTAGCCCCAGCAGCCCGTCCAATGATGGATGGTGGTGCCCTCTCTGTTGTTGCCAAAAAAGGTCGGGCCTTTTTCTTATTCTCTATTTTATTTTTGGCTTGGCAGGACCAAGGGTTTTGCTTCTCTCTTTTTTTCTCTATGGGTTATACTTAATTTTCAATGAGATAGTTTCTGTATACGAGTTTTCGGTTGATTGGTCTTTGTAGGTCTTTCCATATGAGAGGGATGCAGTGAGGTTGAGGAAGGGGAAGCGGAATCGCCATTGGTTTTGGAGGAGTGGATCAAGGACAGTGACAAGGTGTTCGAATTGTCGAAAAGAGTTTTACTGCTTGCATTGCATCAAAGAGAAGCATGCTTTTTTCCTTTATTGATACTTTTCCGAATCCTAAACTAATATATAACTTCTAATTAGTTATTATATTTAATACTCTCGTTTTGAATGTAATTAACTTTTGTAGTTTTTCATGCACATTCAAACTCTTATAATTCATTATTTTTCTTTGATCCATCATGACTCTTGATCATCTAGTTGTCTTTTTCTTTAATTCTCCAAGTCAATTAGGATTTTTTTAATGTATTTGATTCCACTATAGTAAATTGATTTCACCTCATTTCCCTTTTAATAATATGAACAATCATTATTTTTCCATCGTTGACACACTTAGATATCTATTTTTTTATATATATAAACAATATCTTTTATATTCTTTTGTACCTAAAATAAAAGAGTAGTTCTCTCGTCATATTATTATTAATAACAAAAATTAAAAAAGATGGTATTTTTATCGTGAACAACCTCACAGAATAATGTCTTTAGTTTTTTTTTAAAAGAAATTTTTTTTATCTTTTAACATTTAGTTTATTAAAGATTGAGTTTTATGATTTGTTGTAATTTATTTTCTGTATTATTATCATAGTCTCATGACCTGTATTACAAGTTTAGCAGGTTAATACAGTGGACTTGAGGTTTTTTTTCTTTATTAATTGTTATTGTTTTTTAATTTTATCCTTTAACATTAAATTGATTAAGAATTAGACTTCATGATTTATTTTGATTTATTTTCTATTCGGTTATCCTAATTTTATAGTCCATATCAAAAGTTTTTGCAGGTTAATCTGAGTTGACTCGGATCGTTTAGTTTGTTATTTTTTTAGATTGATTTTTTTTTAATTTTACTCTTTAACAATAGGTTGATTGAGAGTTGTGTTTCATAATTTATTTTAAATTTATTTAAATTTGATTATCTCAATTTCATAACTTAGGTCGCAGGTTTTGTAGGGTAATCTAGGTTGACCTATGTTTTTTTTTTAATTTTTATAAGATTATATCAATCTCATTACTCAGATCATGGATTTAATGAGTTAAACCAATTGAATTAGATCATTTTTTGTATACCCTAGTTTGAAATTGGTAAAACAATATGTTAAACATTATAATAAATTGAATAAATCTCAACCGGATAAAATACTATTAATAAAATTTTTGTGAGTTAGGTGAAAATCCTTAGAGAAAAATATAATGGAACTTTGAGTAAATGAATATATAAATTTACATGTGAATAATAGTGAATGTCGATATAAACTCTCTATTTAAATGGGTAAATTTTTAACTAAAAATGATGAAAAACTCAAAGGAAAGTTTTATTCTAATTATGATGAAATTCCTAACACCAAAATCAATATATTTTTATTATGCGACAACTTTCTCTCTCATCACTTATTTTTAATGACTTTTTCTCTCCATTCTCAAATAAGGAACCAAAATATAAACATAAGGAATTCATAGGGAAATTGGGAGGCATAAAAGAACTTTTTGTGTGAATTTCAAAGTGGCCATGCATTTTTATTGTGTCCTACACTTTGGTCCTTTTTTTTAATCTCTTTTAAAAAAATTGGTCATTAATTTGGCCATAAAAATGTGTAATTGAAGAGAAAAAAATCAATGACAAAAATAGAAAACAAAAAAAACTATGGATTATTGTGGAAAAGCTTTATGACTTTTAATATATTTTGTAATTCATCTCCTTTCAAAACTTTAATAACAACATATGGATCCTCTTAATTAAAGGACCCTTGTTAGATTTTGAATTGTGTACAACTAATTTAAAATATATTCTTCCATACCAAATTGCATGCTAAGAAATTTTTCAATCAAATATGTTATTATATGTTGTTTCAACCTTAATCTTATGTGATTTTGAGTGATCTAATGTATGGAATCTCATCTTATTCAAATCCTCCCACTCTTTTTGCATGACCAATTGATAATATGAATTATTTATGTTACCCTATACAACTCTTTTAAGTAATTATTTTTTAAGCTAAATAGGTTGTTAGTCTTGTGGCTACATTAATGATTTAATTATATATTTTGATGATAACATAAACACTAGATAATAAAACATTGATATGATAGTTTTGATATGTGCGTATCATATTTGATTACTCATAATGATTTAATAAAAAATATATCAATATGCTATATGTAACATGATTGTGTCCCACGTGCATTAATCTTATTTTAATTGTTAAGTAAAACAAATGCATGCCTATATATAGATGTTATATATATAGATATTATGTGGTACATAAACCTTTGCGATGATTTATATAGGTCTATATCATTCAATAAATCATTAAACAAGTAAGGAAAAGATTTGCGAAGGTCAAGAACGAAGAACTTATAAACATAACAGTTATCAACTTCGCTTATCAAGATTCTATAACAGTGTTTTTCTAGATAGCACTAGACTTGTTTAGGACATTTTCTAATACTCACATAACCTAAACAAACCTAAAAGAACTAAAAAAAATCAAGAAAAGACCAAAATAAAAAAATAAAATAAAATCTAGATAGTAGCTAAAACAGTCTCACTATTTAGACGATAAAGCAGTAGCCAAAATGGTCCAACCATTTTGAGAAATGATCTGACCCTTTTCTCAAAATAGCTAATTTGTTTCTAGAAAAATTCCAAAAACTTTTAAGGTTCTTAAAAAATGATTTAATCGATTATAAAATGGTCTAACTGATTCTGCTAACAAGAAGAAAACTATGTCTAATGACTAGTTTCTTTTCTAAGCATATAAATAGCCTTTTACTTGCCCAAAACAAGTATGAAACTTCTAAGAAAAAAAAATATAAGCACACTACCTCTAAAAAAACAACCTATAATATCATTTGTTTCACTTGTAATCATTCAAAAACAAGGTTAGATGTGAATTGACAAAAATCTTTCTAAAAAGTTTAACTGTTATTTTAATTAACTCTACTAAGAGATTATATTGTGGAAAGTATAAGTAATATTCCAACACTTGGAAAAGTCCCCTAGAGATAAAATTATGAGTGATTTAATACTTATCCTTTAACAAATATTGATGAAAGGTTTTTTAGTCTTTAGCCCGTAAAAATATTAGGGATAATAATTTGATCCTATGCTCGTAAAAAGATTGGTTTTGATCTTATACCTGTCCAAAGATTGTGTAACGGTTTGGTCTCACCAATTAAAAAGACCAGATGGTTTGGTTTCACCAATTAATAAGATTAGTGTGTGATCGTAAAACTCTTGAATTGAAGTTTAAAGAAAGAAATAAGTGATTTACTAAACCTTTATAAATCTTGGTGAAATTTCTCTAAATTCTCATTCTTTAATTATTATATTTATATCGTTTATTGATTTGAGTGTTAAAATTACATGTTATTAGATAAAATAATTTCAATTTATAGTTTTACTTTGTATATCTAATTCACCTCCTTTTAGATGTTTATGTTACCTTAATTCTAAAAGAATGCACAAATAACATGACATAATGGTCATATGTTAGGATAAATGTTAAGGTTTCTAAAATAGTCTTTTTTGAAATCCTATATTCTCATGTCACTTCTAATAAAGCATCATGCTAAGCTTTAAGATTATTTCAAACCAGTTTTTAAAAAGTTTTATTGGTTAATTATGTTTATTTATTAACTTGGATATAATATGGAGTAGAATGACTATTCTGAATCTATACTCCTTTGTACATTGATTCATATAATCCTTAGTAAATATTAATTTTTAGTTAGTAGTAATAGTTTATAGGAGTTCAAATATGTGGATGATTTGTTCTTTGATAAATATTTCTTGATTGATCAATTGATCAATGATAGTTTTAATATATTTAATGAAGTAATCCATAGCTATAAGAATATAATTTTGTCTTTTTAATCAAGGTGGGTGTAATGTAGGAGTTCAAATATATGGATGATTTGTTCTTTGATAAATATTTATTGATTGATCAATTGATCAATGATAGCTTTAATATATTTAGTGAAGTAATCCATAGCTATAAGAATATAGTTTTGTCTTTTTAATCAAGGTGGGTGTAATTTGCTAATAATATACATCATTCATCCTCTACATGATTATGGTTTAACCACTCTATTAAACTCTAGCCACTATATTAAACTTCATCATCATATATGTTGTATTGATCCAAATTGTTAGCATTATTAACATCCTTTTACTTAACTAATATAATTCTTGATTATACTTGGTTAATAAAAACTACGACTCATGATCAACCACCTTATTTTAATTTTTAATTGTGTTATCGACATGAGAAAGAAAAATATTATTTGTTTTTTGTAAATGCCTTTTTTTAATATCTTAACATTTGAAAACTTGTTAACACAAAACATAATAAATAAAAATGTTAAAATCATAAAATGGATGAGAATTGGCTTAATTGTGTCAAGAATTTAGTTTCCTTGAAAATTCTTATATTGTTGCATTTTTCATATCTTAGAACCAAAACAATAAAAAAGTAATTAAAACAAGGGTTAATATCAAGTTACAATGAAAACTCATTAAAATGATAACAAACAGGTTAAAATAAAAAACATACTACTTGCATTAAGAGTGCATTTTCCATGGAAATTTTTATATATTTTTTATTTTTTTAAACAAAATAATAAAATAAGTAATTGAAACAGGGGTGAAAATCAAGTTACAATAAACTCACTTTGTTTCATATAGTATAAAAGTAAATATATAAATTTGTTTAGCAGAAAGATTGAATAGATTATAGTTATGGATAATAAAATTAAATAGTAATTATTGAAGGTTAATTATAGGTGTTTGAATACCAAACATGAGTTTTTTTTTTAAAAAAACAAGGTATAAATATGAGCTTTTGGTTGATTTCCAAAAATGGATCCGATCCAAATTGAAGGAGTTGTTTGCCTCCGAACCAGAACCCAAGGGATCCAATGGCGTCTGTTTGATACTTGATAGCCACCCGGCAAAACAATGCGTCACGTCTTCGATTATGATGTGCGTGTGAGAGAGATGTGATTTAATGTGAACAGACAAGAAGAGAAGAGAGGAGAAGCCCATACTTTTATAAAATCTGGTGAGTAATGTGAGAATCTTGTTTGATTTTGCTAAAATGCTAGTCAGTCATCAGATCTCATTGTGTTTCCTCTATCAAATTGAAGCCACCCCATATCCATGATTGATTGATCATTTACATTTCTTTCGAAATGCTAGTGAGAAGGGTTGTTTTTCTTTTTGGTCTTCTTCAGATTTATCATAGCTTTGAAACTGAATGGCTTCCTTTCGTTCATTCTCGGCCTTCTTTCGCAGTTTATAGGTGACGACACAATGGATCCTGACCCATCTACTCAACCTCCTGTTGTTGAATCTTCTAACAAAGACTCTCGTAATCTTGAACAACATTCTATGTCTGCGGCCACCCGAAATCATAGTTCGAGTTCGAATTCGGAGACTGAAGGTTTTGGAATTTCTGCATTTTCTCGTTTTACCAGTGGCTTTGGATTGCTGCTTCCTAATACCGAGGAGAGCAGTCAAGGCAACGCAACATCTACGCAAAGCGGTGTTTTTGAATCATTCACTAAAGGATTGGTTGATTCGTCTCGAAATGCTGTGAAGGCCATGCAGGTAAAGGCGCGGCATGTTGTTTCTCAAAATAAACGGAGATACCAGGTAGCTGCTGTTACTGACGCGTTAATTTATGTTTAAGTTATAGCTGAATAATGGATTTCATGGCAATTTAAAATTTTCTCACCACTTTGTTTTGTCTTAAAAGTGTTGGCATCAACGAAAATGTATTCAAATTAGTTAGCTTACAAAGCCAAATCATTTACCGATGAGTAAATATTTAAACGGTCATAATACAAGTAAATCAAACTTGCTCTGTTGGTGGACTTGATTCTTTATTGTACATTTATTGTCTTGTACCTGGAGATTGATCTATCAAAATCCTACATTTTTTTTCATGTATGCATTTTCTGGATTGGTTATTGCTTCAAAAATTTTCCTCACAGGTCAGGTTATTTATTCCTGTGCCTTCTCTTGCATGAAACAGCCCAGCAAGCATTCTTCATGTTTTACTTTTGACATGCATATCTACGTTTTCACCAAAAGTAAAGTTGATTGCATCATCACATATATACAGGAGGGAGGATTCGATTTGGATATGGCTTATATCACTGAGAACATAATTGCTATGGGTTTTCCTGCTGGTGATATAAGCTCTGGACTTTTTGGATTCTTTGAGGTGAAAACATTTTCCATTGCGCATTCTCAATTTCATTGTGAAGTTTAATTTGTCTTCTAAACAATTATGAACTGAAAATCGATACAGGGATTCTATCGAAATCACATGGAAGAAGTGATAAAGTTTTTTGAGATCCATCATAAGGTATGACCTTGTTTTAATTTCTGACTAGATGCGTGACAGTAAGAGAATGTGGTAACAATTTATGAGTTAGAATAAAAAACTGTCATCTATTTATATAAAAAGGTTCAAAATTTCTGATTGATTAGTTTAAACTGTAAAGTTAGGGACTTTGAATCTGGATGTACCTTAAAGATGGTGTGATTATGGATCTATCATAAACAATGTGAAAGAATTTCAATATAATCTCGAGGAAAGAACACAATCTCTATGAACATGCATAGGATGGATAAAAACTAGATTGAGAATGTTGTTAATGATTCAGATGGAACTGGGGTTCAATATTTGCATGTAATAGATTGAACACTGAAAAATATACTTTAGGAGGTCAAGCATGCTTAAACCTTGCTTGAATAGTCCAGGTCTCTAATCATTAAGTTGGAGTACTTCAAGTGGAATACTTAATATCTTACACGTGATATGGCTTTATTGATTAGACAGAACTCATTCCAGGACTTAAATGGTACCTTGAATCATTCTGGTCATCGACTAAGAACTGAGTTTTTTATCCAAAAGCATCTGTGCAGAGTTTTGTAAAACGTTTTTAGCTAGGTATTGAAATACTTTCCTTTTATTACTGAAATTTTATTCCTGCTATCAAACCTCTAGAGTAATGGCTTTAGGTGCTGTTTATTACAGTTCTGATCCTGAACAACCTGGATTCTCTTTAAAATCACTCTGTCGTATGTCAACCAATAGTCTTATTCTGCTGTTATTATTTTCAGGATATATTACATCCATTGTTTTTGTATGCCTATTATGGTTCATGGATTCACCTATAAAGAATCTGCTCTGCATTAAGCCAGTCTTTATGTTATGGAGTCCCATTTTGCTGATATCATCATGATTTCTGTTCAGGGAAAGTACAAGGTATACAATCTTTGTTCAGAGAGATTGTATGATGCATCACGATTTGGAGGAAAGGTGTGGTTTTCCTCTTGATTTGTATTTATGTATTCTGATTGTCTTGGATATTAACATCAAAGCCTAACATTACAATGGATCTGAAAAAGATTAAAACTCTCTGCTGTCCAGTCTAATTTGTTTGTTCCTGGTATCAATGGCTCTCAAAAGTCTTTCCTGGTTTTGTATTGATCGCAATACTGATTTTTGGTTACTTGTTATACATACTGGAGAACTTTTTTTAATCTTCATTTGTAGATTAAAAACAAAATCCATTCATTAAAAACACTGCCAGCATAATTTCTTCCAGCAACACTTTACCACTGTCCTGATGCTCTTGTCCTAGCTATTCAAGTCACGTGATAAGAAATAATTGACATCATGTTTGTTTCTGTTATGAAGAAATTGTAATGTATATATTTTGTGGATGCCATGATATTGTGAACATATTTAAGAGATAGGAATAACTTGGCTAGGATAAACTGCGACCTGTCAATGACAATATCTTTCCAAAAGTATTAATATTGATTTTTTATGTTTAGGTATAATAGAAATCTATCGCTCCCAAAATGGAACAGTGTTAAAACCTTTTAGGTGACATACTATTCTGCCGTCTTGCATGGCTGTTTGAATTTGAATAACTTAGCCAATAGGGGTTGAGGGTGGGATGGACCAGTTTAACAATTCATTAATTTTTTTTTCAATATTTGTTTTTGGGATTTTTCTAAGTATTTCTTTCAGATCTTTTCCAGGTAGCGTGCTTCCCATTTGATGACCATAGTTGCCCTCCTCTTCAACTAATAACATCATTTTGTCAAAGTGCTTACTCCTGGTTGAAAGAAGACATTCAAAATGTGGTGGTTGTTCATTGTAAAGCTGGAATGGGCAGGACTGGTTTAATGATATGTAGCCTTCTCCTTTTCCTTAAGGTGCCGTTTGGTATTTCATTAAGAATCTCTCTGCTTAGTTAAACTCAGTTGTTTCCTTGGTTCTGTAGGTTTCTTTTCTTTCAATCATATTCTTATTTCATTTTCCTTCTCTGTGCAGTTCTTCCCAACTGCTGAGGAGGCCATCGATTACTTCAACCAGAAAAGATGTGTGGATGGGAAGGCTCTAGTTCTTCCAAGTCAGATTGTTAGTCAATTTCATTTTTGTAATGCTTATTAAGGAGTTTTTTTTGTGACTTTGATGGGGTTGCTTTTATTTGCATTCCATGAAAGTAATTATTTTCTGCTGTAACCAGAGGTATGTCAAATACTTTGAGCGGATCTTAACATATTTCAATGGAGAAAATCAGCCCGAACGAAGGTGTAACTGTGGGCCCTCTTCTTTAACACACTTCTAAAAGTTAGCTTTACTTGGTTACTCAAGTTGTCTTTGACACAGGTGCATGCTTAGGGGATTCCGGCTTCACCAATGTCCGTATTGGATAAGGCCCTCTATTACTATCTCTAACAACAGTGGTATGCTTTTTCCTGCAGCAAATTCATTTTTCCACCAGTTGAGCTGTATTGGAGATGTCTCAATGTTCACACAAATATGCATGATAATAAGTCCTACTCATAGAGTCGTTCATTTGTCAATTATTTTTATTGTACTTGTAATGTGTTTGCCCCAAAATGTCCCTGACACATTCTGACCTGCCTACATATGTGATTTGGCTTTGTGTATAAAAATGTTTACTAATCTTAAAAGCAAAACCCCTTTTAGTGCTAACACTGATTTTACTGCTTCTGTTTATCATCACTAAAATTTGCAACAGAAGACTTGTTTTATGCGAGGAAGGTTTTATTATTACATGATACTTTTTTATGTCTCTTGGTTACTCGTGTTTGGATGATAGCATAAACAGAGATGTTTTTCCTTATTTCTTGCAGGGGTTCTGTTCTCAACCAGAAAGCATCCAAAAACCAAGGATTTAATGGTAGGTATTTATGGAATTTATTTGGCTATGGTCTCAATAGTTGGTGTTATTTGTTACTTTGTCCAATCTAATTTTAAATTTCTCATCAAGTTTTCTCAAACATGCTTCCGCAGCCAGAAGATTTCTGGATCCGTGCACCTAAGAAAAAGATGGTAGTTTTTGCTCTACCAATGGAGCTAGGTCTAACAGAGCTGGCCGGGGACTTTAAGATCCATTTTCATGATCGCCATGGAGATTTCTACTGGTTTGTGAACATTCACACATTAAGCATGTATCTGTTTGCAACTTAACATTTGTGAAGAAATAAGCTGAAAGAATTTACCTCTATCCAATGCACTCTAATCAATTGATAAGCCAAAGTTGATAAATTTTTTCTTGTCATTAATGTTTACGGGTCCCATTTGCTTCCTTATAGCTTTGTTGTTCGTAACTCCAATTCTTGAGGATTAATTCTTTTTTTTTTCCCCTCATAATTCAGTTGGTTAAATACTACAATGACAGAGAATAGAAAAATTTTAAATGGCTCTGATCTTGATGGTTTTGACAAGGTATTTAATAATTCAATCTTTCTGGTTTACATATTTAGTTGTTACATCATGCAACAAGAGATAGATCGCTTACTCTATTTCTTAGACTTGCTTTTGATGATCTTCTGGCTCTTCTTTGCAGAGAAAACTGCCTTCTCCAGGTTTCCAGGTTGAAGTTGTGATGATAGACTATGATGGAACTTTACCTGCAAGGTCTGAAGTTGATTCGGCCAGCAAGGGATCTGATGTTACTAGCTCAGTTCATGTTGCAGCCACAGATGGTGGAGTTGCAGGCCATTCCAACAGAAGTGACATAGCTGAGAATGATGATGTATTCTCAGACAGTGAGGGAGAGGAAACTGGGGTTTCAAAGAGCAGGCAAGCTCATGCCGCTTCTGGAATTGGACTTGCTCATCCCGATCATGCATCTAACACCACAACAGAACAAATGAGGAACTTAACACAAGGAGCTGAGCAACTGTCACTCAGAAGTCATGAACCTTCACAGATAAATGCTTCCGATGAACCAACCGCCAGCGGGGCTGGAAACCCTGCCCCTGGCATCGAGATCCGTCACCTGGACTCTGGAGGAGCCAGTGACATCAAAGCAATTGCTGCTGATGCATCTGTTTTCACTTTCGGAGATGAAGACTATGAAAGTGAGTGATGCGTTGTAAGGTTTACCCCACATGTGAGTAAATTGTGAGGATCTGCAAATTCGCAAGTTAGACAAGTATATTGAATTCATTGTTTTCGTTCCCTTAATTTTTTATGTCATTAACCCTGAAAGTTTGTACCATTTTCCTTGCAGCAACAGCATATTGCCTCAAATCTCTCCTTTTGACTTCTGTTTCCATTACTCAATTATGTTGATGAAGGCTTTTGATACTGCTTGACGAATGCGTCATGAATTGGCCAATGCATATTCAAGTCTTGAAGTTAATCTATTGATTCATGATAAGGAAGTTTCTTCATGTTTTTTCCACATAAATGCATGACAAGACCAGTTAATATATACAAACACTAGTCACAGGGATTGCCAAACAGGAAATTAAAGAGAAATTAATTTCCATTGTCGTGGGACAGGAAAATTCAGAGTGATGCCAGTTTTTATAAATACTGGCGTAGGTTTCCTCCTTTAGGCTAAAACTTTTTGGCTAGTAATGGCACGCGCTCGCATTTGAGAAAATTTTGCAGCTATAAATAAGATATTCTCACGTCATTTATTTTTTATAACTTAATTATACAGACGCATACTTACTGATTTAATCCTAAGAAGTAGGTTATATATGTCCATATCACCATATCTAATTAAAAACTGCATAAATTCCTTTCTAAGTATATTTGATATTATGGTTGTTATGATAATTATAATTAAAAAAAAACAGTTTAATAAAAAGTATTTTTTATAAGGTTTGTTTGTAATTTTGATATGTTTGATTAAAACTACGATTTAAATTATAGTTTAAAAAAACCACCATATTATGTTTGACCATCATATTATGTTTGGTTAATATGTTTTTTGAAAGAGTTTTAATTGTAAAATTATCGAAAAGAACATTATAATTATACATGCACACATACATACATTATATATATATATATATATATATATATATATATTTAAAAAAAATTATATATATTTAAAAAAATACATGATATAAGATTATTTAACAATTAATAAATGCATAATTAACTATTATATATATAATTTCTAAATATAAAATATATCTTGAACAATATATATATTGAACAAATAATAGGAGAGCTTTCATGTAGTAGTTGATATATATATATTTTTATAAAAAATAAAAGATATAAGATTATTTAACAATTAATAAATGCATAATTAACTATTATACATATAATTTCTAAATATAAAATATATCTTGAACGATATATATATTGAATAAATAATAAGAGAGCTTTCATGGATGAGGTGTTGCCGTGTTAGTTATGGCATGAGTCTTAACTTTTCAACTTGCAATAGTGATAGTAATAGGAGAGCTTATATTGGTATTGACCAAAGAAAAATAAAGAAAATAATAGTGATAATAGACAAGTGATGAGAAAAATTAGAATCTGTCAACTCGTGTATAGGGAATAGAGGGGAAGGAAACAAAGGACGTTAGCTCAGGTTGGTAAAGTTGTGTTAATTAATTAGCAATGTTTGTGTGAGAGAGAGAAGAACACGAACACTTCTTCATCTATTTTTATCACCTCATTACAAGGTTCACGTAAATTAAACATATATAATAATTTAAGTTGTGTTGAGAAATTAACATTAGTTAATAAAAATGTAAAAGAGCTTGTGAATTCACTAATAATATCTTTCTCACATAGGAATTGTTCATTAAATCTTATAGTACCTTTTCTTTTCTTCTTTACAAGTAATTTTTTTTAGGATTTTTAATTCAACTTTTTTTAATTTTAATTTTTAATTTTGAATTTACTAAGAATAAAGCTTTATAATTTGTTTTGATTTACTTTCCATTAAATTATGTTAGTCTTATGATTCGAGTGATGGGTTAACTCGATTTTTTTTATCTATTTTTTTTAATTTCATCCTTCAACATTGGATTGATTAGAAATAGAGCTTCATAATTTGATCTAATTTTTTTTATTGGGTTATCCTGATTTTATAACTTAATTCATGAGTTTAATGAGTTGAATAGAGTAATTTTTTGTGTCCTTTTTTAATTTGATTAATTTTTAATTTGATTTTTTGATATTAGATTGATTGAGAGTGAGGTTTCATTTTTAATATTAGATTGATTGAGAGTGAGGTTTCATACTTTATTTTGAATTGTTTTTTATGAGGGGGTTATCCCAATTTGATGAGTGATGAAAATGGGATGAAAAGAAATGAATAAATGGTAGAAATAATAAAATATAAGACGAGTAATGAAGTGGATGACCTTATGAATAAATTTGGAGAAATTGATGAAATTAAAAGGAGAATTATGAATTTTGGGTTCAAAATCCAAAACATCAACAAAATTGGTAACAAGTTTTGATAAATAAAATAAAAAAAATAGTTATGGCCAATTAGTATGGTAATAATGAATAAAACAAAAGAAATGATAATATAAAAAGGCAAAGTGATAATGTAAGAATCAGTTAAAAATCGGTAATGTTATTGTGAAAATGTTAATAAGCTCAATAAATAAGCAAGGGCGGAAAAAATAGAATAAATATATTTTGAGAAAAAAAAGGTCTTGAGAGTTTTGAAGAATAATTGATATGATTTAAGGATTGAATAGAAATTCAAATTTTTTAACAAAAAATCCCAAACTGATAAGTTTTATAGTAACGTGCAACACTTTTAATTTGACCAATCTTGAGAGGGTGAAAGTATTAGAGATAATTCATGAAATGAAAGGGTTTTGGATGATTTAAACACAAATCTTCAAAGGAAAAAATAAATCTAAGAGAAAAAATAAAAGATTGAAAAGTTAGAATATAAGACATGAAAGAGAAAGCTTAAAACTAAGAGAAAGGAAGGTTGCATTTGAAAAAGAGGAAGAAGAAATGGAGGAAATGACTTTATCAATTCATTTAATCTCGCCATTGAAACTATGGGTAATTGATTCTTATGCTTGTGTTTCTTGTTTTGATAAGTAGTTAAAAGAACTAAAAAGTTGGTGTGTTACGTGACTTGAGTTAGGGTTTAAAAAATTGAAAGATGGATGTTTTGTTGGTTTAAATGTGATAACTAATTATGAATAATGTTATTAATGCTTGAAAAAATGTTAGAAACTAAAGAAATTTCATGAAGGTTAGATGCCATGATTGGGCTAAAACTTTTAGAAAAGGAATGATAAAATTTTCTTGTTATGGTTAGTTGAAATTATGTTGAAATCATGTTATACGGCCATGTATAATGTTATTAATATATGGAAACAAAAAGGGGGGGAAAATCCAAGAAGACTATAATCTTAGACTTGGCTGAAACTTAATAATAAGGGTGGAGTTGATTTGAAGTTCTTGATTAAATGGCTTTAAAATAAATACTTGAATGCTAAAAAGATATGTTTTAAGAATGGATTAGGTGAAAATTTCACGAAAAATATAAAAGAGAACTTCAATTCTCTTATTGAGGTAGTTCGGTCAAATGGGCAGTTTAAGAAGGAGGATAGATTAACTTAAATCGTGTTTGTAATTGTCATTGAAATGTACTTTTAAACTTAGTTTGTTGAGTTATGTCAAGTCATGGAATAAATTTCAAGAAAAATCCACGGGTTGTGTCAAATTTAGATTGACCATGAATGTTTTCACTATCCAACTTTTAGCTAAATTTAAAGCTTGAAAATAATTTAATTTGGAGTTGGTTTCTTATTGAAAATTATTAATATAGATATTATCTTTTCATATAAAATTATTCTTGATTAAAATTGAATTATATAACTTCAGATATATAAGTTAAAAACTAAGTAAAAGTCTAAATTGACATAACTCTGGAGAGATTTTGAGTACTACTATGATTGTTGATTTTGAGCTTTAAAACTTAGGATTTTGGAGTTAGTTTTCTCATAAAAGTTATACATATCGATGTTCACTTTCAAATGAGATTGTTATTGATTAATTTAGAGTTATATAACTCTACATATGAGCTAAATACTAAGGAAAGGTTCAGAACAATATATTATTGGATAAATTTCTTATGCTGCTATAAACATTGAGTGTTTCTTTCTTCATGAAAGTTTTAGCTCTATGTCTTAATTTTTTATAAAAAAACAAGTCACGTTCAAAACCAAGTTTTAGAACTTTAGTTACAATAAATACATCAAACAATGTTTGGAGTTAGGTGGATTAAATGAGCCAGGACTAATAAGTTTTTAATATTTGCTTGGAATTGTTATTGATTGAGGGTTCTAACATTTAAGTTGATAAGAATAAATATAAACATGAAAAGTACATATATATGTATTGGATTTTAAGGATTTTCCTTGCTAATGGTTTGAAAATAATAGTTGAATAAGAAGTGAATTGAAATAGTAGTATTAGATGTATTATTGATGATAATTGTATCCTCGATGGTACGTGGAAGGTTATAGGAACATGAAAATATCATAGAGCAGTGACACGTAACATGTACACAGGCTCAAAGTAGGTGCACTGGATATTTGTTTGCTTGTATAATTTCTTAAGCTTTTAGAATTACAGATTCTTTAAATGTAAATGTATTTATATGAATGTTAATATTAAGAATAGGTTGATCGACTAGTTGCTTTGAGTGGATTTAATAATATCAATGTGATTGACTATCAGGTTATTGATGAGTTATTTGGAGTGAATTTTGATAGTTATTATGTAGAAATGAGTTTATGCATTTATGTATGAAGTTTTGATTTTAATTAATAGAGTAAAGTTGATATACATATATAATAGATATGTAATTTTCAAAATGTAAGTTTCACGAAAAGATTAATTTGACTAGATTTCTTAAGTAGAGCTAGTGAAATCATTAAGACTGATGATTGAGATGTTTGATTGATTAATTGCCTTGAGTGGATCTAACGGTATTAGTGAGAATAATGACTATGATATTTGATTAACTAGTTGTATAGAAGAAGCTAATGATATTAATAAGACTGATGACTGAGACATTTGATTAATTAATCGTCCCAAGTAGAGCTAGTGGTATCAATAAAACTGACGATCGAGACATTTGATTTGACTAACTGCTCTAAATGGAGCTAACAAAGTCACTTCATATGATTGTCGGGAGACCTGATTGACTTTTTGATATGCTAATATTATAAAGAGAATAATTATAGAAGATAAAATGTTGATTTATATATAAAAAAGAGAGAAATATATCCTTGAGGTTTATTTTAACCGGCAAGAGGAATGAAGTTTAATTGTGTGAAAAAACATGTAGGTTAGAGGAACCCATTTAATAGTTAGATAATAAGAATAAAAGGCATGTTATTAAACATAACCTTAGAGTGTTAGAGGCTAATTGGGCAAAGATATTGTATTTATGTATAGACTGAGTTTAGGAAGGGTTTTGGCAACCTAAATGATTCTAAACCAATTATGGTTAATGATCTAGATGTATTAAAATGTTAACCGTTTTTGTAATGAATTTAGGTGTAATTTTAGGTTATTTTAATAGTGTGATATATAAGGTTTAAAAGTTATCTTTGGAACAACATTGAGGTTACATCAAAAGAGTTGTTTGACAACTCAATAGAGGAATTAAGGATTGTTGAGTTAGTTTTCAGGGTATTGTGCTAGAAATTAAGATATTGATCTAATAAATAATAAAAATAGATATATATTAATTAAAAAATGTTGAGAACTGTAGGACATTGATAAAGGTAAATGATTTCTGACACGACGAAAAGATTGATGTCTTCTCCCAAGTGCAGGAGTGTCGAAGTAATAAATAACCCGGCAAGACCGGGGTCGAACCACAGGGAGGTTAATTGTACAAATTATAAACAACAACAACAACAACAATAGTAATAATAATAATAACAATAATAATAAAGAAAGAGAAGAAGAAGAAGATGATGATGATGAGAACTTAGAGATGAAATATTAATGTAAGGATTAAACAATAATAATAACAAATATCAAGGTTAGAGGTTCCACTAATGGTATATCAAACAAATATAGTATAAACTCTTATTATTGAATTGGAAACCACACACAAAGGAGGTTCCAATCAGATTATATATTGTTAACATGATTACATTAGTCATCTTATTCAATTAATGCTAATACTTGTAAATCTCGTAAAGCATTCATGATTATAACTTATGTTAACAACAAATCAACTTCCTTTCATAGCTCAGGTGTCGGTTATACCATACATTATGGGCTATGAAAGTGCCAAACATTTGTTGTACCAAGTGTTATACAACATAAATCAAGATTAATCATTTAACAAGCAAAGTATTAAAAAGTGAACAAGATAACAAATATAAAACATGTTAGTATCAAACATTAAAGTCCATATTAAGTTTACATTATACTTATTCTTACACCATTAGTGTAACCTTTTCACCTTGACATAACTAACTTAGCTAGACATAACGAAAGAAAGCAAAATAGATAAACAAAATAAGAACATAAAAGTTAACTAAGTAAAGGAAAGGAAATGAAAAGCATAAACTTAATATTAATGAAAGCAAAGCATAAAAAATACAAAGAGAGAAAGGAAGAACATGATCTTGATCTGGAAACCAAGATGCCTAAATGCATGGCAAATGCCTCCTTTTATAGGCCAAAAATGGGAACTATTGATTTGATGACTAATTGATAAGTGGGTGACCAACTTTTGACTTGGTGACAATCCTTATCTTCTCTTGTCTACCCAAAACGTCATTGATAACGTCAAAACTGGAGCCAGGTGCAAACATGAAAGTTGTAGGCAATTGTCTCAGCTTTCTTGTGTAAAAAATTCAGCTCATTTGGACTTCTAGAACTCCAGATATGGCCAAAATACCAAACAGTGCTCGGGCTGGAAGACAGATTCGGGCTTCTTTGTTGTTGCTATAATTTGGACTTGATAATGGCCTTTTTAGATCTTGGGCTCCATATGAAAGTTGTAGGCCTATGTCTTACCTTTCCATCTATATAAATTGGACCTAAATCTGAGATATATAGCTCTAGATATGACCTAATTACCGAACAGTGTTCCGGTTTGGATTGCACCGACATCTCTTTTCTATGTTTGGCCATCTCTTTATCCTTGCAATTTATGTTCTTCAAGTCATCAATCAATCCTTTTATTTATGTGATAGACCTGCATTAAAAATTGACATTTACCACAAATTATAGGTATCTTATATTATTAGATACATTATTATAAAACATATTTTAGTTAAGGAGTTATTGATACTTCAAGTACAAAATGATGATATAAAACCATGATAAAAATGCACTTTTAAGTACTAATCAATTTCACAAATAAATATCACGGGTAGTGAACCATTGAAAAAGGATGTCTACTCTTAATTTGTGTTGTGAATGGATAAATTATAATGTTTCTTATATATATAATTGTTAACATTATTTATTAGAGAGTTATAATGTATTTATTATATAGATTATAATGGATAACCTGATGGAGTAGAGGATGTCTATTCTTGACTTGTGTTGTAAATGGATAAATTACAGAATGATTAGATAAAATATAATTGTGATATTGATATACATGCAGATGTCAATAACTTAGGAATATCTTGTTTTAAAGAAAACTCTATCTGTAACACCCTGGTTTAAAAAAATAACTTGGTAATTAAATTAGATTGAAGAAAATATAAACAAAGTAAAAATAATAAAATAGGTGAATGTAGTACTAAAACGCTAAAAATGTAAACTTGGTGGAAGAAAATAAACATATCAGACTAAGAAAGAGGTTAATGTGCAAATAATAAAAGACTAGTGGTCAATTTACAAATGACTAAAAGGTGAAGGTCCATGTGCAAATAATAAAAGATTAATAGTCAATGTACTATAAATACTTTATTCTCTCTCATACCACCAACTACAAGGAGAAAAAAGAGGGAATTGAGATTCTTTGATTTCTTTCTTTGATTTCTTGATGAAATCTTCAATAAAAGGCTAACCATCACCACTGGAGCTCTTACTCTGTTTATTGACCCCACTTTCCTAGCATAATTAGTGAAGGCAATAGTTGATACTATAAATAGTACATTAACCCTTGTAGCCTTGGTAGTTCCACTAGCTCCAGTGGTGATGGTATTCATAAACAATGTAGTTACCCTAGTACAAATTGTAAAGATTATAAAAAAGATGAGATGTGAGGTGGATTAGAAAAGTGGAGAAGACCATGATTTAGATAAAAGTGTCAGAAGATTTACAAGTGGATTGTGTCACTAAGCTATTTTTTTTTATAATAAAGTTATGGTGGGAGATTGTAATAGAGAAGGACCACAAAGTTGTGGACATGGAGTGATTGGGTAGAGTTTGAGAATTAATTATATTCCATATATCACCTTAAGATGAAGGAACACAAGTTTTTAGCTTTGAGGTAAAATGACATGTTGGTGCTTAATTATAAGAGAAGGCTTAATGACCTCTCTATATTTTCTCTATATTATTTTTTTATAGAATAACACATGATTGAGAGATTTTGAATGGTTTACTATAAAATTCAAAATAGGGATTGATTGCCTTATGATTTAAGATGATGATTTAAGATGATGAGAGATCTAATAGAAGCAATTTAGGCTTTAAAGGAGTGTTTTGACTAGGATTGACAAAACCAATTTGGGTTTGGTAAAAGAAATGATATTGACTACTTTTTTAGTAAACCTTTTTAGATCGTTTCTCTAAGAAAAGACAAATAAGGATAATTTAGCTAGTTTAATGAGAGAAAAGAAGATAAAAGTCAAGTAAGATTAATTGCTAGGTCTTTTCAAAGTACATGTGGAGGATTAATTAGGGGTAGTTGAACCCTAAAGGTAGTTTTGCTGGAGAAGATTTAGAACAAAGGATCGTTACTTATCCTCACTATATTAGATATAAGTAGTGACATCCCGAAGACTGTTTTACATCACTATATTAATGTTACATTTGTTGACAAAAAGGACACAAATGGTAGGATTATCTATTTTAGGTTGAAGGACAAAAATATTTTAAGAATGATTTCCTTTAAAAAGCTGAGTATGTATAAGATTAAAGACAGATGACACAAAGTTATCAACAATTGGTCACTATGAATAAACCACCTAACCAATACATTTTGGAACGAGTGGTAATAGAGGTTAACCTGAGGGACAGAAAGAGAGGATTCAAGGTAGAGTGTTTCATATGACCTATGAGGATGTTTGAACTGCCCTTGATACAATAACAGATACTTTACTGTTAGAAAATCACTAAATGTATTTTTTTTATTGATCCTAGTGCTACACATTCTTTCTTCCATGGCAAGAAAAATTAAAAGTAAATTAAATGTGCAACCACTTAAACTAGAAAATAGGTTTTTAATTAGCATACCTTTGAAAGGATATTGTATTTGTGAATCATATATATAAGAGTATTAGGGTTACTATGGAAAGGCATGATATGGTAGTGGATTTAATGCCATTAGAGATGGATTGGTTGAGTACCTATAAGGCATAAATGGATTGTTTTACCAAGATAATGACTTTTCAGTGAACAGATGGAAGGAGAATGATCTTTAAAAGAGAGGAAGGTTTTATTGAATTGTGTGCTTTCAGCTATAACAACTAGAAAGTTGTTGAGGAAAGAGTGTGTGGCTTATCTAGCTTAATTCAGAAAGAGATGGAGTAAAACTAAAAAAAGCTTTCAATTATTAAGGAGTTTCTGGATGTGTTCCCAAAAGAGTTACTAGGATTTCACCTAAAAAGAAAAGTGGAGGTTCCTTTAATAAATTACATGGTACCTCTTTTATAACTCGATCACTATATGGAATGACACTAATAGAACTAGTTAAGTTAAAAATTCAGCTACAGAAATTACTATAAAAAAGGTTTATATGCCCAAGTAATACATCCTGAGGAGCTTTAGTCCTATTTTTTAAGAAGAAAGATAGGACTTTTAGACTATATAGATTATAGGTAGTTGGATAAAGTAATTGTAAAGAATAACTATTCATTTCCACATGTAGATGATCTGTTTGACCAACTCAAAGGGGCTAGGGTATTTTCAAACATAAACCTGAGATTAAGGTACTATCATTTAAAGATTAAGAGTAGGATGTGCCTAGGACTGCATTTAAGACTCGTTATGTGCA
The DNA here is from genome assembly GCF_000495115.2 of Populus euphratica. Classification (NCBI taxonomy): domain Eukaryota; kingdom Viridiplantae; phylum Streptophyta; class Magnoliopsida; order Malpighiales; family Salicaceae; genus Populus; species Populus euphratica. The sequence goes on from NW_011500204.1 coordinate 180,035, forward strand.
TTATGAATTCAGAGTAATGCCATTTGAATTGACTAATATGCTAGCATTGATTATGGAAATGATGAATATAGTGTTTCAACTTTATTTAGATAAGTTCATATGGTATTTATGGATGATATTTTAGTTTATTCAGACTCATATTTAAAACATAAATAACAATTAAGACAAATATTGTAGATTTTGAGGAATCATTAGTTGTATGCCAAACTATGAAATGTTATATTTACAAAAAGAATATTTATATATACGAGGAAGGTTGAAGTAATGATGAATGGGAACAACCCATAAATATAACTAAGATTCATAGTTTTCTAGGTTGGATAAGATATTATAAAAGACTTATTGAGGGGTTTTCTATGATAGTAACCCCTTTGAATTGGTTAACCTGGAAGGACATTAAATAAGAATGGTTGAGAGTTTGTGAAACAAGTTTTTAGGAGTTGAAAATGAGGCTTACCATTTCCCTAGTATTAACCCTCCCCGTAAGATTTAAAGGATTTATAGTCTATAATGATGTGTCTAAGAAAAGACTTGGTTGTGTTTTGATATCACAAGAGAGAGTAATTGCATATGCATCAAGACAATTAAAATCTAACGAAGTTAATTACCTGATATATGATTTGGAACTAGCCATCATAATGTCTACCTTACATGCGTGAAGGCATTATTTGTATGGATATCAACTTCATATTTTCACTTGTCATAAAAGTTTGAGGTATTTAATGTCATAAAACTCTAAATATATGACAAAGAATATGAATGGAGTTAATTAAATATTATAATTATGTGATAGATCATCATCCGAGAAGGGTGAATGTTATTTTTAAGGTTTTAAGTCATAAAAACAAAGCAGTGTTGGATGAATCAGTGGATTAGCATAAGAAAAAATTTACAAAGTTAAAAAAGATCGACGCCTAATTAGAAGTTAGACATGAAGGATCCTTGTTAACCTAATCAAGGGTGTGGTCTGTATTTTTAAATGGAGTACAAAAAGCTCAATTAAATGATATTAAAATGGACAAGGTAAGAAATAGATGACATCATAAGTTGAAACTCCTTTCTAGATCTTAAAAGACAGGATGATAGTAATTGGCAAAGAAATCTATTTGCCTAATGACAAACCCTTTGAATGTGAAGTGTTGAAGCAATCTCACAAATCTAAATATGGTGTGTGTTATACATCTAAGAAGTTTTTAGATATACAGAGATTTGAAATAATTTTATTGGTGGCTAAATATAAAGAAAAAAATGTCTAAATATATAGCCAAATACGGTGTGTTAATAGGCGAAGATAGAATATCAAAAGTTAGTGAGGCCCTTATAACCACTCCTAATTCCCAAATGGAAGTTGGAGGATATCACTATGGATTTTATATCATGATTACCTAAGGGGAAAAAAAGGTAATGATGTTGTTTGAGCCATTATAGATCATTTGACAAAGTTTATGCTTTTCTTGCATGTGAAAATGATGGAGTCGTTTGATAAATTGGCATGGTTGTATGTGAATATGGTAGTAAGATTACACAGGGTACCAGTTTAAATTGTTTTAGATTGAGATCCCAAGTTCATTTCTTATTTGTGAAATAGTATTCAACATGTTTTAGAGACAAAATTAAATCAAAGTATTGCTTTTCACCCTCAAACAAATATACAGTATGAAAGGAAGAACTAAATGTTGGAAGATTTATTAAGAGCGTGTATCTTGGACTTCAAGAGTAATTAGGAAGACCATCTGTATTTGGTAAGGTTCATATATAATAATGGTTATCACACTACAGTGGGAATGACTTCATATAAAGCTTTATATAAACAAAAATGTTGAACATCAATGTGTTAGGAGGAGGTTGGTAACACGAAAGAGATTGGACTAAAACTGGTACAGGTTACCACTGAAAAAATTAAGACTATAAAAGATCGGATGAAGGTGACCAAGATAGGTAGAAGAGTTATACAAATAATAGAAAGACATCTCTTGAGTTCGATATAGAAGACATGGTGTTTTTAAAGGTTGCACTGTGAAAGCACATGCTATATTTTGACATGAGAGGAAAGTTAGAACTGAGATACATCAAATCTTTCAAAGTTAAAAAGAGAATTAGACTTGTAGAATATAAAGTAGCCCTACCTTTATAATTAGCTAAGATTCATGATGCATTTCATGTTTCATTGCTATATATATATATATATATATATAAACAAAGTAAATCCTTCTTAAGCACTACCCCAAGATCTTTAGAAGTTTAAGGAAGTTCTAATGTTGGAAATAAAACCAATAAGGTTGTTAGACCGAAGCGAAAAGGATCTTAGAATTATAGAGAAGCTCTTAAATAGAGAAAGAGATTTGGAAAAGAATAAAAAATGAGAAGGTATCTCGAACTATTCATAAATTTAGCTATGACGTTCAAATTTTAAGGATGAAATTTTCATTAAGGAGGGGAGAATATAGCACCACAGTTTAAGAAAAAAACTTAACTCGGTGATTAAATGGTTTAAATTATATTAAAGTTAATATAAACAAGGTAAAAATAATAAAAGAGGTGAATATAATACTAAATTGCTAGAAAGGTAAACTTGGTTAAAGAAAATAAATATGGAAGATAAAAGGAGAGGTCAATATGCAAATAATTAAAAACTAGTAACCAATGTACAAATGATTAAAAGATGAAGGTCGATGTGCAAATAATAAATGATTAGTGGCTAATGTAAAAGGAATAAAAAGATGAGGGTCATATGCAAATAATAAGAAATGACACTATAAATACTCTTTTATTCTCTCTCGTGACACTGACCACAAGGATAAAGAAAGGCCTAGGGATCTTTAATTTTTTTTCTTTCACTTCTTAATGAAATCCTTAAAAAAAAAAGAGCTAACTTTGAGTGATTAAAGAAGTCAATAAGTGATAAAAAAGAGGGTATTTGAGTGGTTGTAAGAGTTTAAAGATTGGGAGTTAGGGTTTTGAAGAGATTGGAGGAGACTTGTCTTATTCTTCTAAACTTCACTTAACTTATCATCCATTTAAAAGTAAGAAACTCAATTAAAGAGTTTATTTTAGGTGAACATGTAATTTATAAATGATGACTATATAAGTGTTTTAAATAAATTTAAATTTATGAGAGGGGTTATTTGGAGTGTTGTTCTTATGATTGAATGATGTTTGTTAACATAATAAATGATTGGATAATGTTTCAAAAGAAAGAATGGAAGAAAGGTCATGCTGCAACTTTGTTGGACAATTTTATTATTTGATTTTCATCTTAAAATTGAACTAATAAATGATGGAATTTGAATAATGAATATATGTTGAGTTTCTAACGACTTTTCCATTTGTTTAGTACTTGATTTAAGTATACATCTTTTCATTATGTATGCTTTGTGATTGCGAGTTATGTTAGATGGAATAAAGTCCATGATGGTTTGAAATGATTGTGATATTGAATCATTATATGTTTTGAAATTGTCGGTAATTTAGTACGTACGGTTCATAAACAGAGAAAACTCTACCAAAATTTTGAAAAAACTGTTAGAAATTGAAATTGCATGATCCTTTAAAGAAATGAGTTGTTATTATTGTTGTTATGTATGTGTGTAATCACAATGTTTTTGTAATTATCATGAAAAAGAATAAAGAAGAAATTGTATCCAAATTTCAAGATTGTTATATTTGAATTTCAATATAAATTTAATTGACCTTAAAGAATTAAGAATCACGATAAGTAATTAATTAGTTTTTTTAAAAAAGAGATTTATTCTATTTTTCATCAAGTTCAAGGCTCAAAAACTTTTTAAATTACAAGTTGTTACATTAGTAATAAAATTAATATAAAAAATATTTTGGGTGCAAAACTGATAATTTCTCAATGGTTTGATAGTATATTTTATATTTTCCCTTTCTTTTTTAAGCATAGTAAACCCTTTTATTAAAAAAAAACCATAGAAAAACTTTTTGCCTTTTTTCACATAATTTATAAATTATAGCTTTCATTTTTTATAATCAATTCAATAAAAAAAAACAATATTGCTTGACAAACCCTTTTAAATTTTTATTATTATTTTAATACTAATGACCTTTTTTGTTGTTAAAATCTTAGTTAATCAATAATTTTCTTTTCTTTGTTAATTTCCAATGACTCTTTTCTATCTTATAGCAAGAATCAAAATGAAAACAAAATAGAATCTCAAACCAAAACACTTGATTCCCAAATTAAAAGATCTTAAAAAAACTTGGACAAAACCCCATATACAAAGCTTCCTTTTTGTTTTTATTTAATTTTAGTTTTTTTATTTTTTATTTTGTGCAAACAATAAAAGCAAATAGATTTCTACAAAATAAAGTTTTGTTGAGGCTAAAATAGCCCCACAAGAATTACAAAAAAAAATTTTCACAGATCAATGATGTCAATAAACATAGCATTATAAAATTAAATAAAAAAATGAAATGCAAAAAAAAAAACCATTGTTCCAATAAAGATAGCAACAGGAAATCAAGCAGTTCTTTAAGGTTTTTGTTAATATAATCGACTTGTACATCTCCTTTCTATGCAATTGAAAAATACATAAAAAACAAATTTAATTGGTAGGTGACACAATCAAAGAGTTGATGTCTTATCTCAAGTGCAGGAGTGTCAAAGTAATAAATAACCCGACAAGATCGGGGTCGAATCACATGGAAGTTAACTATATAAATTATAAATAATAATAATAATAATAATAATAAGAAGAAGAAGAAGAAGAAGAACAATAACAACAACAATAATGATGATGATGAAGATGAGTTAAAGAGGACTTTGAGATGTAAGATTAATGTGAAGATAATACAATGATAAAAACAAATGTCAAGGTTAAAGGATACACTAATAGTATTAGAGATAAGTAAGGTGTAAACTCTTTATTAATTATTAACATGATCATATTAACATCTTATTTACATAACACCATTCTTGTAAATTTTATCAAGTATTCATGATGCTAACTTATGTTGACAACAAATCAAGTTCCTCTCATGATAACGATGTCGGCCGAAGACTATAAAAGATCAAGTATTTAATGTATTAAGTGTTATACAATACAAATTTAGATTAACCATTTAACAAGTAAGGTATTAAGAATTAATAAGATAAAAATAATGAGACATGTTAATAGCAAGTTATTTATAATATAACACCATTAGTGAAACCTTTTCACCTTAACATAATTAACTTAGCTAGACATTATGAAGGAGAAAAAAACTTAAATAAACAATATAAAAACATGAATATGATATAAGTTAACTAAGTATAATAAAGTAAATGAAAAGCATAAACAAGAGATTAATGAAACCAAAACTTAAGTATTACAAAAATATAAAGAGAGAGAGCAAGAACATGATCTTGATATCAAAAACAAAATACCTAAATGAATGACAAATATCTCATTTTATAAGCTAAAATTTAAAACTATTTATTTGATAATTGATAATTGATGTAGTAGCCAACTATTAATTAGTGAACTTGGTGGACAACATCACTCAAACACTTTGGTTGGCTAAATTGACATTGATGCAATCAAAATTTAGCAGTGTTCTTCATGAAAGTTGTTGAAAATTATCTTTTCCTTTCACCCATCAACTTTCAGATCATTTGAACTTCTAAAACTCTAGTTATGGATAAAACTCTGAGTAGTGTTTGGACTGAATTACAAGATAAATTTGAACTTCTCTTTTGTGACCAAACTTTAAATTTAAAAATAGAAAATTTGGATCTTTCCATACCCTTGAAAGTTATAGGTATATTTCTTATCTTTCTAGTCATATAAATTAAGCTAAAATCCAAGATCTATAACTCTAGATATAATTCAATAACTGAGCAGTATTTGAATTTGAAGTGAATCAAATCAACATCTCCTTCATAAACTTAGCTTCTTTTTTCCTTTCACTTTCAATAGTTAATCATAACAATCAATCCGTTAAATTTTGAAAATATCTGCATTTAAAATAAACATTTACCATAAATTAAAATATTATCAAACTTGTTACTATAAAACATACTCTAATTAAAGAGTTATTGATACTTCAAATACAAAATGATAATATAAAATTTTAATAAAAATATATTTTTAAGTATTATTAAGTAAACAACCAAATCTAAAAGGAAATTGCAAAAATAAAAAACGGTAGAAACATCCGCCTTGGTGACATCTACCTTAGGCCCCTGCAAAATCCAGGATTTCTCAATCGCATTTCTTTTGCCCTGGTAATCTATTCTCTTTAGCAGCCTTGTCAATAGTAAGCATGGTTGATTAACTACCTCGTGAGCTGCAACAGACTTAAAAATGCAACTGGCAATTCTTAGCGTTCCTTGTTCTTTTTCTTTTTCATTTCTTCCAATTTCCTTTTCAGTTCGGTTATGATCTTATCCTGGGCGGTGATTTCAAAATCCTTTGTTTTTATTTCTTGCTTCAGTCTTTCAATCTCTTTCAAGTGGTCATCACCCTGATTTAACTCCTGTTTCTTCAGTTCTTGCTTCAATCTTTCAATCTCTTTCACGTGATCCTCACATTGGTCTATCTTCGGTTTCTTGGGATCGCTTGAATCCTCACCCTCAAAAGATCTCTTTTTCTGTGAAACATGGCTATCATGTGTCATTTTGCGAACCCGTATGCCAGCAGATCCTCCTGTGTCAAGTTTAAGTGCTACTAATTTCTGCGGCCGGCCAGACGTGTCCTGAAATATGAGAACATTCATTCAGCATACCTAAAATCCAAAAATTTGCTGGCAGTCTCCCAAACAAGCATAGATTAGGTGCATGTATTCACAGAATTTGAATTCACTCATTCAAGCATATTTAAGGCAAGGTTGCAGCAGAAAATAGAATCCCACAGCGGAGCACAATAGCTCATGATGCTCTGTACTTAGTGGATCAAGAATGAACTGTTTGCAACAGAACTTATCTTCCAAAGACGTGAAAACTAGCAGTAAACTAATACATGTATACATATTTAGAAATGGCAAAGCACCTACCACATACCTTTTCTAGGCTGCCAATCAAATTTTCAAATGCTTGGCATGCCTCTTCTGGATTCTTAAAGATGGCAAGCACAGAATATCCCACTCCCTTAATCACTTTATGTGTCTGCCACAAAATTATTCATTACGTTAAAAACTAAGCATGGAGTTGCATACAAAAGGAATGAACCCGATAAATCAAAATTTAATAATTCTAAGGTTCAACCAAGATGCTAAAAGTTCACTATTGGCCACCAACGAACCTGGAGAAAGGCTGTCTGAGGTCAATTCGTTTGAAATTAGGTAGGTTGGGAGGAATCAATGATTCAAATTGTTTCTTAAAGTTATCACACTAAATAGTGGATTCCTTTTCAAACCAATATTGCAAGATCCATACAATTTTGATAGCTTCTTCAGGTTTGCTACAAATGTGTTAAATATGGAGACAAAACAAAATAAACTCTTTTCTCTACTTTCACATGCATCATTAAAATGGATGACACATAAAAAGCTGTCTCCACTGAACAATCATATCAGTAACTCTTTTTCATCACCATGATCATCATTACTTTGGTGGCTATTTTCTGCTGGCAAATGCTAATCAAGTTAAGATATTGTAAGATGGAAGTTCCATGGACAAGCATAATGCAGTTGCTATCATGATGAGAAGCAGAGACAGCATAAACAGCCCTACAACCAATATTTTACAATGAAAACAAGGTGACAGGTATTGAATACAATCACGTTTTATCTTCTAAAGAAAAATTACAACCACATTATCATTATCAAATCACTATTCCCGAGGTTGTTCACATGAATAACTCCATCAGAAGCCATTATTCTTCGAGCCCTAATGTTCTCTTAAATTATCCAGGTATTGAATACAATTATGTATCATCTTCTAAAGAAAAATAAAAATACAAACAGAATATACTCAACCTTGATTTCAATTGTATAGTTTGCGGGGAACAGTCCACGTAATTTTTCTGGGGGGACAGTAACCGGTATTTTGTGGAGAAGTAGCTTTGCCATTTCTATTTCTGGAACCTATAATTACAAAACAAATAAATAAATCATTGATGAGCACATCAGTCAAAATTAGAGGTACACAGGAAACATATATTGTAACTTACATCCTTCACATCTGATTGAATCAATGGAATGTAATTATCAACTCCACGCTCGATCTTAGCAAGAACAAGTTTCATTGCAGCACATGCATCATCTAAGCAGTTGTGTGGATCACCTGCTTTGCGAAGTTCATAGCCCAGCACAGACTGTCAACAAATATATGAAAAATCAGCCTTGCATCTACAAACCACCAACAGTTGCTTTCTTTGCCTTCTGATGAATATGTGATGGTTCAATTTCTTAACTTTTATCATGGAAAGCACAGAAGCATGTATACACACAAGCAGCTTACCTTACACAAATTATTTAAGGAAGGTGATAGTCCATCTGAACTTTTGAAAATAAATGACGTATCAATCACTCTTGCATGGTCTAACTTTAGTGCTGTCAACAAATTGCAGAAGGGAGAGTGTCAATGTATGAACACATTGCAACACAAGTTCGAACATCAGGTTCTATCATCATTTACCAAACCAACAAAAAGAGCTCAGCATAATACCTTCTAGGTCATTATATAAACTATGGCCCACTAAAATAGTTCCCCTCGATAATAACTTCTTCATGGATATCTGTAAAATGCATGGATTAGCTTCCGACAAAGAAGACCAAATGACAATCTGATATAATAGGTCACCCGTTAATGAACCTGTATATCTGCAAATGAACAAGACGCTCCATCCAAAACTTCAGCAGTAACTCCAGTAATCTCAGTTCTATAATCTTCAACTGGTTTGCATGGATTCACTAATTCATCAAGTTTTACCTGAGTGGATAAAGTCCAAAGTTACTGTATTGAAAGATGCCAAAATAATCATGTATATTTTATGACTCAATCATTTACATTTCAGTTAGGCCTCAATGATTAAAAAATAGATCTCTGAGGGGCTTAAATTATACCAAACAAGCAAAAGACAAAACAAAAGGATCTTTTATACCTTTAAATCTGCATCCACCACACACACCCTCACTAAAGCATCGGTACCATCTTTACAGAGAACCATCTCACAATCAACAGCAAGCATTTTATTACATCTTAGCAGCTTGGGCTTTTTCCGGACCTTCGTTACTGCCCATCCCTGCTACATCATTTCCACAAGTTAAACAAGAAGGCAAACCAAATTGACTATAAGCATCATAGCCACAAAGTGTCTAACAACATTCAACTATAAGCATCACAGCCACACAATGTCCAACAATATTTAACTATTATCGCAGACCTTCTCATACGATGGAAGTGCATACTTTGACAGGTAAAGTGGATGTTCAAGAGTTGAACGAACCAGCCTCTGCACAGCCACAGATGTAACACCCATGATTAAAACAGATCTACGCATGAGAAAACGGAGAAACACATTTAAAAACTATAAGACCAATTGCTTGATGGACTATACCTGTTCAGGTGATTCATTTTCCAGAGATTCTTTCATAGTTTCTTTCAACATCTCACAGTTCGAAAGCGACCGAAGCACATTATCAACAAACTTAAAACAAAAACATTGATAAAAGTCAATATTCAATAACATCTATTTTAAAGAAGTGGTAATAAATTAATCACCTTCAAGCCATCTTCATCAGTAAAAGTTTGAAGAAACGCAACGAGTGAATCGCGTGACCTTCTCGCCGGATCACTAAAGCCAGACCCAAACTTCTTCTCATAAACATTTAAAAACTGCTTCCAGCTTCCTTGACTACCTCTCTTTCCTTGCTTTTGAGTTAACTTCACCACTTCAGCAAGCACCTGTTTCACATGTCTTTTTATTAGAAAATGAAAATACTACTTTCATAACAAGCTCAATATCTGCAAATTGCTAGCCTTTGGTTAAGTACAATCAAAATCAGTGTGTTTATGAGTACGGATACGGGGACGGAAGTCACCTTATCCGACGCGGCGGCTACTCTGTTGGCGAGGAGGTTTTTGTCCATGATTTTTCCGAGGAGAGAGAAACTAAGGGAGACGGAGGAGAGAGGCGGCTCGAGATATATTAACGGACAGGAAAGGAAGGGTTTTAGAGTTTGGGGGGTTTTCGATTCTTTTGGTGTTTAAGTACTGTTTTACTGTAATGGTAGCTCTGGTTGTTTTTAAAATATATATATATATTAAAACATTTTTTATTATTTTTTAAATTTATTTTTAATATTATTATATTAAAAAAAATATTTTTTAAAAAAATATTTTTTTTAAAACCCACGATATCATTACAAAAACTTAAAATCCCGTACCTATTCATTTTAATTTTGGCTATTATTTACTGTTTTGGGACACTAAAGGGGTGAAGACAATAAAATAATAACTTTCTTGATAAAAAAAAGGGGGGGAAAGATGTAAATATAAATTTATCTCAAGGGCAATTTTTAAGTGAGTTTTTATATTTTTAAACATAAGGTGATAAAAGAATATGTTTTTAAAGATAATATATTTTATTTTTTATTTTTAAAATATTATTGTAAAAATTTTTCAATTCTAAAATTATCTAAATAAAATATATAAAAATAAAAATAATTATTATTATAATTTAAAATTCAACTCTAGAATCAATCTGAAGCAAAACCCGACCCGAGTCATCATTCAAGGTCTAGGTGATAGGCCAAGTTATATTAATAGAACAAAAAGAAAAGGCTTAGCGTTTAGAGAGTTTTTTATTCTAATGGTGTTTCAACTAAATGTTTTGTATTATGGTAATAGTTGTTTTTTAAAGTGATTTTTACTTAAAAATATATTAAAATAATTTTTTATTTTTTAAAATTTATTTTTGACATTACTACACTAAAACAATCTAAAAACACCTTAAATTAATTTCAAGCAAATAAATTTAATTTTTTTAAAAAGTATGATGCTGCCACAAAAACAAACATTGCCTTAAAGACTTTAAAACCACATGCCTATGCCACAAAAACAAACATTGCCTTAAAAGACTTTAAAACCACATGCCTATTTTCTTTTAATTTTGGCTACTAGGTAACAATTGGTTATTGTTTTGGGACAACAAAGAGATGAAGATAAACAAAAATATATTTGGTTGAAAATATAGAAATAAAGATATAAACATAAATTTTATCTTAGAAGTAATTTTAAAGTGAATTTTTATATTTTTAAAATATGTTTGGTTGATATGTCTCTAAAAACTATACTTTTTATTTTGTATTTTTAAAATATTCTTGTAAGAAACTCTCAATTCCAAAATTATCTAACTAAAACATATAAAGATAAAAATCATGATTACCATGGTTTTAAAAATTAACTTTCGAGTCGATCCAGGACAAAGTTTATATCACTATTCAAGGCTCAAGTCATTAGTTAAGTTGACTTGAGTCAACATAAAAATAAAATGGTTATTATCATAATTTTAAAAACTAGTTTAAGGGTTAACTAAAGTTAAGATCCAATTTAACTTTAAGAATAAAAGAATTTAGGGGTTTACCCAGAGCATGTGTTTAGTTACGAATCAAGAGAGTTAATATGGGTTAATCCAAATTAATGTAAGGATAAAAGTTCTAATTATCATGATTGTAGAACTCAACCCTAGAATTGATCAGATAATGAGGGTCAACCCAGGTTAACCCGAGTCAATGTGTGAATAAAAATGATTATTATCATAATTTTAAAATTTGATTTGAGAGTCGACCCAAGATTAGGTTTAGATCATAGGTTAGGAATGTCACTTAGTTAACCCAAAATGTTTTTAAAAATTATCAAAAGAACCTTGTTTTGACCAAAGAAATTTTAAAAAATAACAATCGGTTCTTAACCAATATTATATCTCGAGTAGATCTGAGTTTTTTATTGGATGAGGTCAAGTCAATTATTTCTTTATTTTTTTCTTAAACCCGAATTAGTCCAGGTCCTAGATCTGTTGATTCTTGGTCAACCTACCAGGTCAGTCTTTGTTTTATACTTAGAGTATTATTATATTATTAATTTCAACCCTTAATATAAACTAAAGTAAAAAGATAATAATATCTATTGATTTTTTATTTAATATCTAATTATCTTTTTAAATATATAAGTTTGAAAGTAATATATATTAAAGGTAAAATAGATTTTTTATATATTTTATTTTGTCTTACCTACTATAACCAAATAGGATAAAGAGAAAATAATTTTGTCTTATATATTATTACCAAACGCAATTCTATATTCATATTTTTGTTTGTCTTATCTCTTATATTTATTGTCTTTATTTCTTCCCTCCTAAAACAATAATCAAATGCTATTTTAGTTTCATTACTTACACAAAAAAAAAAAGCAATGATACATTATTGTCCCTAAAGTTCATTATTATTGTCTCTAAAGTTCACAAGATTTTAAATAAGTCTTGAGATAATAAATATTATAAGATTAACATAATTTTTCATTGCAGTTTGGTCTTTAACTTAACTAATTTCTTTACCATTGTATTCTTTCTTTATTTAATATTTCTGGCAAGTTTTTCATGATAAATCTATTTAATAGTTAATATTTAAAAGTATAAAAATAATATAAAAATTCACCTAATGATTCCCCTAAAAAAACAACTAAGGTCCAATTAAATTAAATAATTTGTTGAATTTCAATGTAATTTTATTATTTTTAAATTTTAATAATATATGGGGTAAAAAAATTACAAATAATGACATGAATAGAAATTTTATAAATCATTTTGTTTATAGAAGTCTTTTTATGGTTGAAATTATAACAAGAACATTGTTTACTATTTTGGTAAATGATGTAATTTTTATTTTATTTTTAATAATACTTTCAGAGTTTTGATTATTAAAATAAAGTGTCAATATGGTATTATATAAGTTAGAAGTAATTCAAACTATATGATGCATAAATAAACAAATAAAAGAAAAGGTGATGCAAGTAAGAAACAAAGGATAATGGAGTTTACTCAAAACTATGAAAGATTAAAAACATCATAAATATATTTATGAGAAGACACCAAAAATATTTAATTTTTATTCATTCAATGCTCACTTGTCAAAATGCTATTACGATCTTTTATATATATATATATAACATAATAAAACCCTATTAATTTCACATATAAAAATAACTCCCTTCAAATAAAAAAACTAGAGAAACTTCCAATACTACATAGAAAATAAATAATATTTCTAAACTAAAAGAAAAGAAATAAGAATATTTAATGAAAATATTTCTTTTCCCAAAAAACTCCAGCATTAATCTCATTAGATTAGAAGGAACTCATCCTTAAGTTCAGATTGTTCATGCTATAAAACCTCCTCAGTTAGGAATCGTACTCAAGTCTAAATCATCGTGAAAACATCCAATATAAAATTTTCTAAACATAACCTCCTCCATTAGAAAACCAATTATCCTTTTCTACGTGGATTACCTTATTGTAGATCCATAATACTTTTGTGTGGGCTACTATATCATGGATCCCTAATTCCTTTTATGGCCTCCTCTATCACGAGTCCCACCATGATTTCCAATAACAACAAATAGTAGCTAATTACAAGAAATTATTGAACTTTGATACCAACTAACACATCAAAGATTAAAAGATAACAAAGTTTGTTATAAATTAAGCTTTTTAAATATGATGAATACCATAATAATGGGAAGACACCTAAATTATTTAACTTTTATCCATTAAAGTCTCACTTGCTAAAAACAAAACTATTACAACTCTTTATAAAGAAAAAGAAAATACTATTAATGTTAAATATGAAAATAAAAAAAAGCATTCCCTTTAAATAGAAAAACTAGAAAAGCCTGATAATAGTAAATAGAAAAATAAATAAAATCTCTAAACTAAAAAAGAAAAATAAAAAATATTTTATTTTTCTAAAACACTCATACATCAAAAGGGATTAACCTATATTTTCAGTGTCATATTAATAATTAGTACTTAAAAATTTATTTTTATCAAAGTTTTAAATCATCATGTTGCACTTGAATCAATAACTCCTTAATTAAAGTATTTTTTATAATAACAAGTTTGATACCATAAGATACCTTTGATTAGTGATAAATATTTATCTTAAATGCAGGCATGTCACATAAATGAAAGGATTGATTGATGATTCAAGTACAAAAATTAAAAAGACAAAGAGATGGTCAAACTTAGAAAAAAGATTGGTATAATCCAAACTGGAACACAATTCGATAATTGAGCCATATTTGAAGATGTAGACCTCAGATTTAGATCTACTTTATATGGATAGAAAGATAAGATATAAACCTCCAACTTTCATGTGGAGTCCAAGATTTAAAAATATCATTTTCAAGTCCAAATTGTAGCAACAACAAAGAAGTCTGAATCTATCCCGCAGCCCAAACACTGTTTAGTGTTCAACCCATATCTAGAGTTCTAAAAGTTCAAATGACCTCAAATTTTTTTTTTCTGAAAACTGAGATAATTTCCTACAACCTTCATGTGGAGGTCTAGTTCAAATTCTAATGTTATCAATGATGTTTTGGGTAGATAAAAAGTTAATAATTGTCACCAAGTCAAGAGTTGGCCTAGATAAAAAGTTAAGAATTGTCACCAAGTCAAGAGTTGGCCACCCACTCAACAATTAGTCATCAATCAACAATTTCTAATTTTAGCCTATAAAAGGAGGCATTTACCATGCATTCAAGCATCTTGGTCTCTAGATCAAGATCATACTCTTGCTTTCTCTCTTTGTATTTTTGTAATGCTTTTGATAATAGTTACAAGTATTAGTATTATTCGAATAAGATAACTAATGTAATCATGTTAATAATTTATAATCTGATTAGAACCTACTTTCTGTGTGGTTTTCATTTAAGTAATAAGAGTTTATACCATACTTGTTTGAAATACCATTAGTGGATCCTCTAACTATAACATTTGTTATTATCATTTTTTAATCCTTACATTAATCTTCAATCTCAAAGTTCTCATCATTTCTTCTTATTCTATTGTTGTTGTTGTTGTATTATTGTTATTTATAATTTATACAATTAATCTCCATGTGGTTTGACACTGGTCTTGCTGGGTTATTTATTACTTCGACACTCCTGCACTTGGAAGAAGACATCAATCTTTTGGTCATGCCAATTAACATTTTAGTTTCTTTTTTAATCATATATTAGGTCATGCCAATTAATATTTTAGTTTCTTTTTTAATCATATATTAGAAGTTTATGTAATCAATCAAGCATTTTTACTTTATCCCAAAAGGTGAGGATAATCTGGCGGAGAAAACTCCTTATATAAAATTATATTAAAAAGGCCTGAAATCCTTATTTTAAAAACATCATTATCCAAGTTGAGTTGTAAGGACGGATAATGTAAACCCTTGTATAGAAAAACCATACTATAAGTAATAAGATCCTAATGAGAAATGAAAGTTTGGGATTAAACAAAAAGGAATAAATGAGTAAAAAAATAAATAGTTAATGTGATGTGAAATAAAGAGAATATTCATAAATAAATTTAAATGTATTGTTGAAGTTAAAATGAGGGTTACTAATCTTAAATTAAAACGTGTAAAGTTAATGAAACAGTAATATGTTCCGATGAATAAAAGAACAAGGAAAAATAAGAAAATAATTTCAAGAAATTAATATTTTATTAAAGAATAAACAACAAGAAATAATGGTGTAAAAGAATAAAAAAGAGTGATGGTGTTAGCATCTGTTAAAAATAAAAATTTGGTAAAATTACCGTGAAATAGTAATAAGTTTGTAAATGAAATAAATGATAAAAAGAAAATAAAAATATTTTGAGAATATGAAAATGATCTCAAGGATTTAGAAGAATGATTGATATAATTTATGAAAAGAAAGAAAAAGGAAAATCTGATTTTGGATGATAAAATCACAAATTAACCAATTTTATATCATCGTGCATGCTAGATGACACGACTAAAAGATTGATGTCTTCTCCCAAGTGCAGGAGTGTCGAAGTAAAAAATAACCCGGCAAGACCGGGGTCGAACCACAGGGAGGTTATTTGTACAAATCATAAATAATAATAATACAACAACAATAACAATAACAATAACAACAACAACAA
>NW_011500204.1:197085-212927 GCF_000495115.2 Populus euphratica
TACCACAATTTAAAGGTATCTTATATTATTAGATATATTA
Organism: Populus euphratica; assembly: GCF_000495115.2. Taxonomy (NCBI): domain Eukaryota; kingdom Viridiplantae; phylum Streptophyta; class Magnoliopsida; order Malpighiales; family Salicaceae; genus Populus; species Populus euphratica. Next base: position 197,126 of record NW_011500204.1, read on the forward strand.
TTATAAAATATGCTTTGGTTAAGGAGTTATTGATACTTCAAGTGCAAAATGATGATATAAAACCATGATAAAAATGCACTTTTAAGTACTAATCACTAGATAAGGCTAACATTTTGCATGGAGTTTTATGACATGTTGATATATCTAGGTTTAAAATTTCAGCTCAATTGGAGTTCAAAAAGATCTTACTGTTTAGGTTGGAAGTCAAGGTAACTTGCATGAAAATTAATTAAAGGCATGAAGGAGGGACATTTTTGTAAACAAGTGAAAATTCATCATTCTTTCCCTTTATAACAATTGGTTGAATAGCCATAAGGAAAAAAAAAAGATCAAAAACTTTCTATTTTCTCTCTAAAATCTTCAAAATTATTTCTTCAAGTGAAAAACACATAAATAATTCTTGATGATTTGTAAAGAAAACACAACATTAAAGTGAATTTGGAAAGGTAAAGGAGAGAAGCATAAATAATTCTTGATGATTTGTAAAGAAAACACAAGATTAAAGTGAATTCGGAAAGGTAAAGGAGAGAAATGGCTATCAAAAGTGGAGAGTGAAAAGGAAGAGATCGAAGAAAAAGAAGAAGTAAATGATTGAAATCTTATAAATTTCTTCTTGATTTTGTTTGGATAAGTGATGTTAAATCCTTTATTTGATTTCTAATGAACTTATTCAATGTTTAAAGAAGTTTATAGGATTTTGATTTGAGTGGCTGATTGTTTGAATTAAGTGTTTAGAATGTTAAAATCATTATGGGTGATGTTTTTGAACATGAAAAATTAATGGGTAATGTGTTAACTATGGAAAAAATAGAAAGAAAATTTAGGCATTTTTATTAGCCGACTTCTAGTTAAAATCTAAACTTGAATATAATAAAATTTGAAACTAATTTTTTATGAAAGTTATAGAGATGGATATTATCTTTCCAATAAGACTGGTTTTAATTAGTTTAGAGTTATAGAACTCCAAATATAAGTTAAAAATTGAATAAGAGTCAAATTGTATCTTAAAACGGCTAAGAGGCATGAGATTTTCATTATAGGTATACCTTTGTTTTCTATGGATTGGAACAATCAAATGATGATTTTATCCTTGGAAGAACTCTCAAAATATTGCATTTATAGGGGTAAGATAGTATTTTTATTATGTTAATTTATCATTTGATAATTGTTCAGGGTTTTTATTGTTCTTTTATCATGTTTATACACGATAACAATAAGTTTGCTACCCTTAAAAGCAAAAATTATTTAACTATAGTAAAGGGTTTTTTTTGGGTATTTTGCATTCTATCATGCAGTGAAATTATAAATTTAACCTTGAAAAACATTGATACAAGAGTATCATTCTATTTTCAAATTTGTTTTTTTTTTAATTTCTGGATTTTTTAGGGGTGACATTGTAATTTATTATTGTATTATTATTATTATTTTAATTGAAAAAGTTGTCAGTACGTGTTGTACATGTGCTAGTGTATGGGAGGCACTGTGTATTTTTAAAATTATGCTTCTATTATGTGATTTTATTCCCCATCATGTTCTTTTCCATTATAAATGGCACGTGTGACCTAAAAATAGCTAGTTTATTATCGGTGATTTTTTTTTCTTTCTTTCATTTTCTCTCCTAGCCCTAAAAAACTATATATGTCCCTAATTTTTGTTGGTATTTCAAAATCCATCCTCTTAGTTTTTATTTTTTTATTATAGTCCTTTACTTTTTTGTTAAAGGTTTATTTGTTTTAAATTTAGTCATTCAATTCTAATATGTATATATGATGTTTTTCTTTTCATTCCTTCTAATTTTGATATTTCAATAACAATAATAATAATTGTTTTTATTTTTATCCTTCAAATCAAATTTATGATTTTTCTCAATAATAATAATATTTATTTCTATTTGGTAATTTTTCTTTTGATTTTTTTATTTGTTTCCTTTACTTTTTTTGTCAAAATTTTTATGATTTTTAATTTTATTTTTCAAATTAAGTTTATGATTTTTGTTATTTCAATAATAATAATAATAATACTAATAGTGATTATAATATTAATAATAGTGATAATAATAATAATAATTTATTATAATTATGATAGTAATAGTGGTGATGATGATGATAATTGTGATATTAATATTTATAGAAGCCCAATTCTTGATTAACCTAATGTTGAAAAATAAAATTAAAGAAGCCCAATTCTTGATTAACCCAATGTTGAAAAATAAAATTAAAAAAATTGAGTCAACTCAAGTTAATTTGTTAAACCTAGATCATGAAATTGTCTAATAGAAAGCAAATCAAAATAAATTATAAAGCCCAATTAGCAATCAATTTATTGTTAAAGAATGAAATTGAAAGAAAAAAATGATACAAAAAACTTGAGCAATTTAGACTAACCTGCCAAACCCTTAACTAGAGGCATGAGACTAGAATAACCTCATAGAAAAAAAAACTAAAATAAATTATGAAGTTTAATTATCAATCAACTTAAATCTTGAAATATAAAATTAAAAAAATCAATTACAAAACAATAAAAACTCTCAACTAAGTCAACCTATAAAAAAAACTAAAATAAATTAGAAAGCTCAATACCTAATAAATTTAATGTTAAAAAAAAAATTAAAAAAAATTAAAGTAATGTTCAATTAGGAGGGAAATAATGATTTCCCCTTCTCAATTAGTTTCTAATAATAATAATAATAATAGGTTGTCTACATCATGAGATTACAATAACCTCAAAGAAAACAAATTAAAATAAATTATAAAGTAATTACTAATTAAAAGTGCATTTTTATCAAGATTTTATATCATCATTTTGCATTTGAAGTATCAATAACTCCTTAACTAAAGCATATTTTATAATAATATATCTAATAATATAAGATACCTTTAATTTATGGTAAATGTTCATTTTAAATGCAGGCCTATCACATAAATGAAAATATTGACTGATGACTTTAAGAACTTAAATTGCAAGGATAAAGAGATGGCCAAACTTAGAAAAGAGATGTCGGTGCAATCCAAACCGGAACACTGTTCGGTAATTGGGTCATATCTGGAGCTACAGATCTCAGATTTAGGTCCAATTTATATGGATGGAAAGGTAAGACATAGGCCTACAACTTTCATATGGAGCCCAAGATCTAAAAAGGCCATTTGCAAGTCCAAATTGTAGCAACAACAAAGTCAAAAGGTTATTTTCAAGTTAAATTATAGCAACAACAAGGAAGTCTGAATCTGTCCTACAACCCACGTACTGTTCAGTGTTTGGCCCATATCTGGAGTTCTAGAAGTCCAAATGAGCTGAAGTTTTTACACAAGAAAGCTGAGACAATTGCCTACAACTTTCATGTTTGCAACTGGCTCCAATTTTGACGTTATCAATGACGTTTTGGGCAGACAAGAGAAGATAAGGATTGTCACCAAGTCAAAAGTTGGTCACCCACTTATCAATTAGTCATCAAATCTCCCAATTCTGACATTATCAATGACGTTTTGAGCATACAAGAGAAGATAAGGATTATCACCAAGTCAACATGCCATTAATGGATCCTCTAACCTTAACATTTGTTGTTATCATTATTTAATCATTACATTAATCTTCCATCTAAAAGTTTTTTCATCAACTTCTTTTTTTTTTATTATTACTACTATTACTACTACTACTACTACTATTATTATTATTATTAATTACTATTACTATTATTGTTGTTGTTATCTATAATTTATACAATTAACCTCCATGTGGTTCAACCCTGGTCTTGCCGGGTTATTTATTATTTCGATACTTTTGTACTTGGGAGAAAATATCAATGTTTTAGTCGTGTCATAAAGCTCAATATCCAATAAATTCAATGTTAAAACAAAATTAAATTTTTTTTTAAATAATGTTCTAATTAGGAGGGAAAAAATGATTTCCCCTTCTCAATTAGTTTAAAAGATTTTTTTTTAAATAACGTTCTTATTAGGAGGGAAAAAAATGATTTCCCCTTCTCAATTAGTTTTTAATAATAACAATAATAATAATAATAATAATAATAATAATAGGTTGTGCAATATCTCACACAAACCAAATTCAATTTAGAACCTGTTTATTTATTAGAAAGTATTTTTTTTAAAAAAAGTGATTTTATAGAAAGTAAAATCTTAAAAAATAAATTATTTTTTGATATTTAGCAATATCATAAAAAGTAAATTAAAAAATATTTTTTAATATTAAGCTATATTATGTAAAATGAGCTAAAATAATATCTTATTAATATTATTTTTGTATTTATTAAAAAAATAAGAACTACATCTAACAAATAAAAAGGCTGAAGAATGATGAAATTAAAAATAAATTTTATTTCATAAATTATTTTAAATAAAAATTAGCAATAAAAAAATAAAATTTAAATCTAACAGATAAAAAGGTTGAAATAAAATGAAATTGAAAAAAAAAATCTAATTTTATAAATTATTTGAAATAAAATAAATAGTAATAAAAATAATAGGGCTTCTAACAAATAAAAAATTTTAAAAAATAAAATAAAATAAATCACAAATTATTTCAAATAAAATAATAATAATCATAATAATAAAGATTAAATCTGATAAATAAATAAAAATTCTAATTAAAAAATAATAAGAGAAAACAAATAGGAATCAAAATAATAAGGAATAAAATTATAAAAAATTAATTAAATCATATTATAAGGGATAAGATTGAAAAAAAATTCAAAATAAAATATGTAATAATAAAAATTTAAAAATTAAATTTGATATAATCAATAAATTTATAAAAATATTTTGTAATTTTTTATAACTTTTAAAAAATATTTTTAAAAAATATTTTTTTTAAAAAAATTAAATTTATTTGAAAATATTTTTCATTAACTTTTCTAGTGGTTTAACATTGAAGAATATTTTCTTTTTTGAGGAAATAACTACAGTTAAACTAAATTTTAGTTAGGATGATTATACACACTGTAGACCATTATTCACCCTCCTTATCCCAAAACATCGTTCCTTATCAAGGAATGAAAAGCCTATATGATTAGAAATGCATGCAATCCGTTGCATTGGCTTTGGATACACTAGACTCTATCGTGCATCATCCTGAGCCGTCTTACGCTTGTAATTTTGCCATCCATCCTCCAGGGGTCACTGGGTGCATGCGGTTCAGGTAAACAGTCGGTTTCAAGCAACCTCTACCAACGTGTTTCACAAAGCCCAGTGGAGGTCAAGTGCGATCGATTCCCTCTTTTATGCTTCATATAAAGAATTATCATAGCATCAAGAATTGATTTGTGCACATTTTGGCAATGGTCATGAAAATACGTAGGGCCCTAGAGTGTATGAAAAGATCATGAGAATGTCTTCCATGATGGTGTTAATTCTCTCTTCTTGGAACTCCAGCACCCCATGAAGAAACTAGCCAAAACCGGACTTCAGGCATCCTGTTTCATTGAGATGGCTAATATCACCCCATGTTTTTATGGTCCAACGATCCCCATCAGATATGTGGAAGATGTTGATAGACGTGTTCAACCCTTCCTCCTCCAGACTTTCCATTCGGGCTAAGCTCGTTGGTACAGTTCTCTGGTGACACCCCCATGAGTGACCACATCAACTCGCTCTCCTGCAATTCGAAACAGGAAACATTGTATATTTAACTTGCACATAAAATGCAAAGTTTTCAAACACTTGTACTGGAGAATAAGAAAGTCATACTATCAAATGGTTTCCACCAAAACTAAAGACGAGATGTTGTTGCACCCAAAGCATTGGCCCAGTGGTGGTAGGCGTCTTGCGCCTTCTGCTGCCATGAGTTCGAGCTTTGGAGTTATATGTCTGTCAGCCCCGCGCTGCCTTACCTGCCTGCTGGGCTTGCAGGGTGTTCAGTAGGCCGTGGGGATTAGTCGTGGTGCGCGTACGCTGGCCCGGACACCCCACGTTAATCAAAAAAAAAAACAAGAAGAAAGTCATACTATCAAATGATTTCCACCAAAACTAAAGACGAGATGTTGTTACTGATCTTTACTGATAATATACCTGTATGGTTCGCAGCAATTCTCTCCAATGAAGATGTACAGCGCTCGTAAAGTTTATATATCAAGACTTTCTCCACCACCCTGACATGTAGTAAATCAGAGCAACTATTAGTTCGGAATCAAAGTCAAGAATTTTAAAGAATCAACCGGCATCAAGGCAACTGCTTTGGGATAAACTTGCTTTGGGGCTTATTTTAGTACACTTCCCAGGGCTTTTAGAGGAGTTTCATCATAAAGACCCGAAGAGATTCAAAAGAGTTCAAGTTTATTCGACACATTTCGTTTCTGCATTTGCTCATTTTCCTGATATTAATTTATAAACTTCTGAGAGAGAGAGACAGCGTGGCACAACGTAGTCAAACTTCTTTTTGGCTGGTCGCTCTCCTCAAGCATGACACATGCGCGCCTTGCATAGATTTTTGAGAAAGTACGCATGGTGAGGTAATAGAGCTTGATGAGGTAGTGTTATGCACAAGCAATGTCTGAGTAGGGTGCCGGATGAGTTAAGAAGAGACTTGACAAGAGGAGACGATCTTGCTGGGATATTGAAAAATATGCATGATAGGTAAGAAAGACGAGAAGACTGCAAATATGGCGGAATTTTCATAACAGCTGTGCCGTGAGAATTGACGATAGACTGACAATTAGTACAAACAATTAAGGGAACTCATTGAACTAATAAGTTTCACAAAATTTAGGGTTTTTAAACATAGCGATTTTCTCTGCTGTCTCAAAAGCTCTCTTCAAAGCAGAAGAATATGCAGCGGACGCTTTAAACTCCCTCGCAGGATAGTCTATGATTCCTCTCTAAGCCATTAATTACTTCTTATTCATCATAAATCCTTGAATCAAACTATTCAAAAACATTTTAAGAAAAATAAAATTGAAAGCCACGAAAAAAAACCTAATTTCATTTATTTTTTTGAATTTCTAATCATTTTGTAATAATAAAACAAAATATTTAGATTAATAGAATAACTTCAATATAAAAAATAAACTTAAAAAATACTTTTGTAAATTAAAATTGTTAAAATAAAAAATATTTTGAAATAAATAAGTACGAATGAGTAGGTGAAAATATAATTTTTTGTACTTTTAATCAATTTTTAAATAAATAAAATAAAATATTTAATATAAAGACAATAAGAATTAGACACGTGTCCTTTTAACACCAGGTCAATGACCACGTACAGAATCATTAGAAATTCTGCACCTCGTATTCCATTCGAATTCAAGTCAAAATTAGATTTTAACTCCAACATCACTTGCACGCTTGCTCAAGCGTTTGTCAAAGATCATCATATCCTGTAATTCGTTACAAAAACTAATTATTATAAATCATTGAAAATGTCAAAGAATAGAAAAAAACTAATTATTATAACAGAACATCGAGATGGAATTTTATAAATCATTGAAAATGTCAAAGAATAGGAAATAATTAGAGAAGAGGTAAAGTCTAGTTTGTCTTCTGTGATATTGTCGTTATTGAAAAAAAAACCTTGATTTTTTTAATTTTATATTAATTTATTTTAATATTTTTAGAGCATTTAAATATATTAATGTATAAAAATAAATTTTAAAAAATAAAAATATATATTATTTTAATATAAAAAATGATCATTTCATAAATGCAAAACACCACATAACATTTACATCATTACATAAATGCAAAACACCACATAACATTTACCCCAAAACATGGTTTCACCTTGAAATTCCGTCCATCAGTTACCAGACTCATAAAACTTTAAAAAAAAGAAAAAGACTTTGAATTTCGATTCTATATTTCATGGTGGAGTCAACAACTAGCTTGGTCTTTCTAAATTGTACGCCTCAACTATTGCCTAAGATATTTCCTCTGAACTACTGATTTGAACACTTCAATTCTTTTAAAAATCTATGAAATTGCTGGTAGTGTATTAAAAAATCTAAGAAATTGCTAGTAGTGTATAAAAAAATCAAGAGTCTTTTTGGAAAAAAAAAGAAGAGGGAATCAGTGCCACTTCAAAATAATGAATAGAATTCAAAGGCTGAAATCGACATCAATATACATGGGGGGGTGGGGTTAACAGAGGGGCAAACTGCAGAAACTCTTCAGATCTGAGAGGGGGTTAACAGAGGGGCAAACTGCAGAAACTCTTCAGATGGCAAAACCAGAAGCATCATGATGGGTTGTTTTAATGATTCAACATATGCCAATCTGGCGGGCGGGTTGTGATAATAGGATAAACACATGAAATAACTTGGAAGTAACGCTTGTTGAGTCAAATATAAGAGCAGAAATACTAGTGCGATAAGAAGATGACAGACAAGCAATGATATGCAGAAATTCTTCTTGTTTTCATTTATAATTGCTGACAAAAATTGAAAAATACAGAACGAGGTGCAAGAGCACATTATAAGAACATATCCTGCTAAAAACAAGAATCAAGTAATTAGAGCAATCAATTAAAAACAGAAGGTGACAAATGGAGCAAGAGCTGGTTTCCCAGTTTGCCATCTCTTACAAAGATCGTTCACAGATTGCTTTTTGAACTATCCCCATGATTTGATGACCTGTGAAAGGCACAAGGCACTAAATTTCTACTTGCAAAAAGCCCCATCTTTGCCCTAAACTGTGCCAATCTCCCAGTACCGACTGAAGGGCCATCCCCGAGAACTACCTGCCCACCCATCACCGGAAATTCCACACCGCTTTCTTGACCTCCAACATCACTACCACTGGCGTCCACCCCTTCACTTTCAATAGCATCAAAACTGACAACAAGTGATCCTTTGCGCCGTAACAACCAATCCACAGCCTCACTACTAACTCCTCTGCATTTCTTGACCTTAACCTTAACCAAATTCGGACATCCCCAAGCAAGCGCTTCAATTGCAACATCAGAAATAGCACACCCCTTGATGCAGAGCTTCTTTAATTCCACGCATTTGGCTGCAATGCACGCAATCTCTGCATCACCGATAGCTCCACTCCCACATAATGCCAACCTCTCCAATCTCCGACAATCAGAAGCAATTGCCGCCATGCTAAAATGCGTAACATGAACACCAATCAAGACAAGCTCTTGTAAATCCGGACACTGTTTCGCAACAGCCATTAAACCCTCATCTCCAATCCGATTAATCTTCCACCCATCAATATGAAGCTTCTTCAACTTCTTACAGTTCTCCGCCACAGAAACAAGCCCTAAATTCGAACACTCAGGATTCTTCACGATATGCAAGCTATCTATATTTACACATTTCGAAATGGCTCCAAGTCCAATGTCACTCACTTGTAACCTCTCTAAATGAACATCACTCAAAAAACCATTTCCATTCCCCATTTTCACAAGCACATTATCCCAATCGCCTAAACAACGAATCACTTTCAAAGTCGTAAGCATCTTACACTCAACCAAAAGCGGTTCAAAGAATTGGCCATTAACTAACTCCTTCAAACATATCGATTTCAAACTTAAACCAGCCGCGCCGGGTACGATCAAGTCGTTCCCACCAGTGACACTTCTAAGCCGCTTAATAGTCAACTCCTCAAGTTTAATACAATACTTTAACAACATATTAATTCCTTTAGCCCCAAAATTGCACGAACCGCAAGAAAACTTCGTCAAGTTCTTACAATTTTTAGCAAAACCAGCCATACCTAGCTCTGTTACTTCACGGCATCCACGAAGCTTGAGCCGCGTCAGACTCTCGCACTGGATAGAAATCATGAGCAACGCATCGTCGTTTAAGCTAAGAGATTTCCGGTCACACCGGAGAGAGAGTTTAGCAACCGAATCGAATCGAGTAAAGATCGAAGGTAGATAAGAGGTTATCTCCGATTGCGCATTGAGAGAAAGCCGGCGGCGGCTTTGACCATCGACGCGCAACCATCGTTTGCAGACAAGGGAGGAGCGTTTGCGGTCAGCGGCGTTGAGGAGTTGAAAGATGCAAGCTAAACAATCGTCTGGTACGCCCTCCGTGTAGTCTGTAAGAGGGCCGATCTTGATTTCGTCGGTGAAGCCTGAGGGTTCCGGTGAGATTAAAAATTGATTGGTAGGATAACTAACGGTGGAAGATGATTGCCCCATTTGGTGAGTGAAAAGACGCGCCACTGCAGTAACTGGTTTAGACTCTGTCCCCGTAGTCTAGCTTTTCAGGTTTTCCAGGACATGAGAGAGGGAGAGGGGCACAAGCGAAAATGGCAATAAATAATTAGGTGAGCGAGTCACCCGTCAAAAGGTACTGGGGGCGTGTCCTCGTCGTAATCGCCGAGGACAGAGTAGGATTGCGTGTACAAGCAGGAGTGATCGTGGCCGTCTAAAGAAAAGCAGGAGAGAACCCTTGATTGAGGAATGCGAGGGTGAATATTATTATTAATATATGAAGGGAAGGGAAGCACTTGGGAAGGTGGGAACAAGGAAAGTCGGGTTGTTTTTGTTCGAAGCACTATTCTCGAAGGTCACTCATCATTTCTGATTTCTACTTTTAGAAAAGCAGAAAATAAAATAAAATTGAGGGGATGATTGATGCCTTTGACCGGAACTTGCTTGTAACGGGGGGCGAAGTTGAGCTTCTATTTTAAATTGTTATATATATATATATATATATATATATATATATTAAAATCATAAAGAAACTAACTTAAAATAAACAATTCCAAAAATTCTTAAGTTCGAGGTGGTGGCGTCAAACGCGGTCCTATCCTTGTGCTCGATATTTAATTATTTTGTAGTTACGGCGAAGAAGTGCGTTTGTTTTCTAGAATCAAAACGTGATTCCTTTCAACACCACGAAAATTCCCTTTTCTTTTATTATGTATTTTTCTTAAATACATAATAAAAGTGAAATGTGGATTCTTTTGTCTATGTTGACATGAAATTGGTGTTTAATTATGTTTTGAGATGAAATAAATGGTTGGGTGAAGAGTTAATTACATTGAAAAAAAAAAAACGGGCATGTCGACTCATTAATGTTTTTTTATAGGAATATTGCAATTTTATAACTTGAATAAAAAACTTAACATATCAACCTAAATTAATTCAAATTAATATATTATATTATCATTTTAATGGTTAAAAAAATTCATCCAACATAACATCATTTTATTACTTTTAAAAAATATTGTTCATTATCTCTTGGATTTTGAATTCATACATATATATCATAATATTATTCTATATTGAAAAAGATCTGAACTTAGATTAAATTATTTTTGTTTTCATCGTACGGTAAGAATGAGTAGGTTTTGCATGTGAAGTCCATTCATTCAATGCACAGGCAGAAATTTCGCATTTGATATTTTCAAGTTTCAATCAGGCAGTATTCAAAAAAAAAAAAAATCAGATTTGAATTCTATTTAACTCTCAAAATTGAATTTTCAAAAGAACGTGAGAATTAAACTCCATCCTCAGTTAGCTCTCGGCAGTGGGGCACAAATAAACAACAAAACAATTATTTTAATACATTTTTAAATAAAATATTCTGCAATTATAAAAACAAAACCCTTTAAATTCCATTACCAGTCGGTTAGCAAGAACCCGACCAGAAAATTCTTTGAATCGCTGAGAAAAAGGAGGCACCGGCCAACCCCAACATCGCCTTGACAGTCAAATCAACAAGCGGCGGAGTTTTAACCTGTAATGAAAGTCAACGGTCAACTCTTAATTGAATCCAAGGTCAAATACGTTGGAACAACCACTGATGAAGCAGGACTATTCCAAGTTTGAAACGTTCAGCTTCGCCGCTGTATTAAAATAATTTTTGATATAAGTGTATTAAAATAATTAAAAATATTAATTTAATGTTTTTTAAGTTAAAAATATCTTTAAAAAACATTAAGAAAAAGAAAAAGAAAAAAGCAGAAACAGGTCTAGAAGCTCATCTTCAACGTATCAATGGTCTGGTGCCTGGTGGCATTTCCATCTTTATTTCCCTTTTACTTTTGAAGGCAGCTGGTGAAAAGCAGGCTTTTGCTTCCATAAAAAGCAAAAGACTGTTTTACCACTTTGATGGCGTGGCATGTGATCAGGCCCAAATAAATGAGTGCAAAGGGCCTGATTGACGTGTACTCATTCTTATAAATGGATTGCGAACTCTTCTGGTCAATCCTGGCCCAGTAAGAAGCTTTTCTCTGCCGATTATTTAAATATTTACCCTTACCTTGGTGCACTGGATCATCGTTCCCTCTTTCCTAATTATTATTATTATTAGTATTATTCTTTTTTTCGTACGACATTTTCCCTGATTAATAGGAGTCATGTTTGTTTTTTAGATAATAAAATCATGACTCCACACAAACAAACATGGTCTAATGATTGTACGCTTGGTAACTTCCTTCAAGTGATTTTACTATTAAAAAAAATAAAAAGAAAAGGGTTATCTCCTATTATTGTGTGGTTATTACAAAAATAAAATAGAAGCATGACTTTAACCGGTGGGCATGCTAGAAAGTATAGCAGTAGTTATATATTAAAATAATATTTTAAAAAATCATTTTCAACATCATTAAATTAAAATAATATAAATTAATTAGTTTAAAATAAAAAATAAATTTTTTTAAAATATTTAAAATAAACTCTTGATGCCATGGTGGTGGTTTGGACCAAGTCTTACGTGCTGGTTACTGACCTATTACTGACGTGGATTCTTATCTATCATAAACCTAAATTTTTTTGACAGAGCGCGGGGATGACGACTAGTTACTCCCGTGTGACCATTGATCCTTTGCTTTCTTTCGAAGCTTGGGTGTGCCAACTTCTTGCCACAGATATCGATGTGTACAGTCCATGTTGTATAATTTATTTGTTTTTGTATTTTAAAAATAATTTTTAAGGAATTAAATATTTATTAATATTTTTTATGTATTTTGATGTGTTGAAATCAAAAATTATTTTTAAAAAATAAAAAATATTATTTTAATATATTTCTAACTAAAAATAGTATAATATTTTTTTAAATTAAAAAACCGCGTATAACTCAAGAATAGCGTCATTGGAACAGCGAAATTGGAGTGGATATCCCACTACCACCTCTCAATGATTCTAACCTTTTGTCAAATTGATTTATCATTAAAGGTGTGGCGTAGAGCAGTCAAACTGGGCACCGACTCAGGTTTGTGGTGTGGTGTGCTCTTTCTTCAAGATTATTCAAAAAGCCAAGGCTGTGGTGTGGTGTGGTGTGCCCTTTCTTCAAGATTATTCAAAAAGCCAAGGAAGCCATGATTAGTAAAGATTTTTGCTGTTTCAAATAATTTTGTGGTGGTCGAGTGGACGGCAAAGTAAAGCACTCTCATGGCGGTGTTTTCTCTTGTTGATTCCGCAGCGTGGGCGTTGTGAAAACAACCACCAAGTAAATATAATGGCCATTCACAGCTCTCTGTTTTGTCAAATAAAGATATACAGCATGCGCTATCTCTCTGAGACTCGCATGATAATTAGCTGATGAACTAAGCGATAGGAGTGTTTATTTTTTGTTTGGTATGGTTTTTATTTAACGAGTTATCAAATCAAATTAAAAAAATTAAACTAAATTAAAATCGGTTTAAACTAACCTATTTTGACTTGATTTGACTCAATTTAGTTTGTTTTTAAGACAAAATCGGTTTAAACCGGTTTTTTTTGTTTGACTTAGTTGTGAATTGGTTTGGTTTGATTTGAGCTTGGTTTGACTTGGTTTTAACTCGGTTTTTTTCTAGTTTTTTCTATTTCAGTTCAGGTTCTTTTTTGGTTTCAAGCTTATAAAATTGAAATCGAACCGAGTGATTTTTTTTTAAATTATAATCAGTTTAGTTATTTTTTTTCACAGTTCTATTTTTTCAGTTTTTTTTGTTTTATTAATTTAATCAATTTTTAAGTTTTTTTTCTACCCCTACTACAAGTACCAAGCATTTGTTATTACAGCGTTCACAACACTGTTCGTTGAGTTTTTCTTTCCATGTCCTTCAAGTTTTTAATTCTTTTTACTTTGATCATTGATTTTTTTTTTTAGTTCTTATTAGATCAAATTATAGACTTTCTTCAAAACCTCAAATTATCAATATAAAAAATCTCACCCCTACTACAAATACCAAGTATTTGCTATAAAAGCGTTCACAACACTTTTCGTTGAGTTTTTCTTTCCATCTCCTTCAAGTTTTTAATTCTTTCTACTTTGATCATTGATTTTTTTTTTAGTTCTTATTAGGTCAAATTATAAACTTTTTTCAAAACCTCAAATTATCAATATAAAAAATAATTATGCATCAATAACTCATCAAACTATACCATAATCATATAATTCAGATAAAATAAATAACCATTTAATTCAAACATAATATTATTTATATTGATTATTATACATATATTAGTATTATTTCCATATTAGTACAATTCTCATATGCATATTATGTATTATTTACTCACAATATATAGCAATTTTCAAACCGAGACAAATACTAACATCCACCAATCATCAAGGAATTGTGTGCAGGGCTTTCAAAGGACCTAAAACATATTTTATCGTGAAATAACATTAATTCTCCATTCAAAAGAAAACTATAAGAACTTGATAATAAACCACAAAAAAAATTGAGTTTTCTATCAAAATATATTTTAAAAACTATTATTTATGTCTAGGGGCTAAACTGTAACTTTTAAAAATTCAAGGGAAAAATCATAATTTTTTTAAAATTAAGAACTAAATTGTAATTTTAGAATTTTCAATCAAAAGATAGATTGTCCAAAATTTCAACATAAATATTTGTTGAGATTTATTATTCTAGACGTTAGGTTGCTTTAGTGGTTTGCTACCACTCTATCAATAAAACCCTACTATTAAGGGTTAGTTGTTTGATTGAATTAGTTTTACAATTATTATTAGGATCTAATTAAATGTGTGCTGTTATTTTTCTGTTTTTTCAAGCTCTGCTTTGTAAGGCTAAAAGATAGCTAAGTTCGGTAGAAATAAGAAGTGTGATTTTCTCCCATAAATTTTCTTATCATTCTCTTAAGTTTTTTCTGATTATTAACACTATATAATTCTTATGCATTTATCTATTCTCTTTCTAATACTAAAGTTCTTTAAGGTCTTCTACGCTAAATACATCAATTAAAGAAAAATATATATCAAAAACCTATTTTAATTAATATTCATATCTATATAATATTTAAATAATTAAATACGATCACTACTTGAAATTCACTAAATAGCAATGGATTTACTGAAAGAATATTTCTGTTGGTAATTTGAGGTCGAAATTACTCACGGTCATATTCCGTCCGTACTTCAGTTGGTAACTACCGATGGAAATTTTTCGTCGGTAGTTACCGACTGAATTACGGACAAAAACATTTTCGTCGTAAAAAAAAGGGTCGCTAACATGGAGGTTTTGGCGGGTTATTTTTTCAGACAGAATCACCGACGAATTAAAAAAGACAGCTCGTACAGCGACCGTCATTTATATTGCCGACGGATTCACCAACGAATTTGAAATGACAGATCCGTACGGTGACGTGTCGATTGTTCTGTCAAAACCATCAACGGTTTCACCGATGGATTGTCCGTCGATGAAACCGTTAATTAAAAAAGACAGCCCGTACAGCGACCGTCATTTATATTGCCGATGGTGACGTGTTGATTGTTCTATCAGAATCATCGATGGTTTCACCAACAGATTTTCCGTCGATGAAACCATCGGGAAAAGTTAATATATGTACACGCTGCCGACCCTCTCCTCCCCTCTTTCTCCTTCTTCTTCCTAATCCCAACTCTCCCCATCCACAAACAACCAGCCCCCTATCCCCACCCAAACAAAAATCT
>NW_011500204.1:213053-213854 GCF_000495115.2 Populus euphratica
CGATGGATTATTGTAACGTGGTTCAGGGTTTTATTAATTTCACAACATCTATTTCTAGAAATTTTACTGGAGGCGGTATTAGGTGTCCATGCAAGAAGTGTCAAAATAAAAAGTATTTGCATCCAGATGTTGTAATGATGCATCTTCTACACAAAGGGTTTATGGAGAATTACCAGTGTTGGTATGCACATGGAGAAGTATATGTTAGTGAGAGGAGAATGAAAGAAACGGTGGTTGGGTCTACTTCTAGTGCTAGCAACGAGAATGATAACATTAATCGTTACAGAAACATGGTTATGGATGCAATGAGAATGAATCAAGGTAATGTCAGTCAATGTCCAATCGTAGAAAAAGAACTTAATGTAGATGCAGCTAGGTTTTTTGATTTGTTGAAAGATTCTGACAAACCATTATGGGATTACTGCACGAACCACAGTAAATTATCGACCGTAGCACAGGAGTTCAGCATCAAGTTAGAGCACAGGTTGAGTGAGGCCGGGTATGACAATATTATTGAATGGGCAAGAAGCATTTTACCTGAAGAGAATAGGTTGAAAGAGAACTTCTATGTTGCGAAGTCCATAATGAAACCCCTCGGTTTAGGATACCAGAAAATTGACATGTGCCCTAAATTTTACATGTTGTACTACCTTGAAAATGCTGAGATGACTGAGTGCATGACATGCGGGCATTCCCGTTACAAACTTAGAACTGGCAAAGGAAAGACTCTAGTGGCATATAAAAAACTTAGATACTTCCCGATCACGCCTAGACTGCAGAGGTTATTCATGTCACCAAGGA
>NW_011500204.1:213870-214410 GCF_000495115.2 Populus euphratica
TGCTGAGCACATGACATGGCACCAAGCACACCATGTGGTTAATGGAGTGATGGTTCATCCTTTTGACGGCGAAGCGTGGAAACGCTTTAACAGTGTTCATCCTCACTTTTCAGCTGAATCAAGGAATGTGCATCTTGGGTTGTGTACAGACGGATTCAACCCATTTGGGTCATTTGCTGCTCCTTATTCTTGTTGGCCGGTCATACTCACAGTTTATAACTTGCCACCTGGAATGTGTATGAGGCCGGAGTTTATGTTTTTTTCTACTTTCATATCCGGTCCAAGCAGCTCGGGACAGAATATAGATGTTTGTCTTCGACCGTTAATTGATGAGTTGGCGCAATTGTGGTCCTCCAGAGCTCTGGACTATCAATAATTTTTCAGCTTATGGAATGCTTTCTGATTGGAGCACACATGGGAAACTCGCATGTCCATACTACATGAAAAACAACAAGGTATTCACACTAGCAAATGGAGGCAAAGCTTCTTTTTTTTTACTGTCACCGTCGCTTCTTGCCACTTAATCACAGGTACAGAAAG
>NW_011500204.1:214804-215169 GCF_000495115.2 Populus euphratica
ATTTTTCGGATGGACATGCATCGAACATATCACAGCTGGTTAGTATAGAGGACTGTAAATTATATGAAATGAAGAGTCATGACTGCCACGTGTTTATGCAAACACTCATCCCATTAGCTTTTCGTGATTTGTTGCTAAAGGGAATATGGGATACACTCACGGAGATTGGTCATTTCTTCAAAGATATATGCTCCAGCAAGTTGAATGTTGATCACAATGAGAGGCTTCAAACGAATATCATCGAAACACTATACAAACTTGATATGATAGTCTCTCCATCATTTTTTGACTCAATAGAGAATCTCCCTATACATTTACCATTCGAGGCAAAAGCTGGAGGACCGGTCCAATATAGATGGATGTAC
>NW_011500204.1:216279-271575 GCF_000495115.2 Populus euphratica
GATGATATATTTTGAAACATAAAATATTTATTACTTGAAATAATTAGTTGAAATGCCACAATTACGAAATAATTACTTGAAATACTTATTGATCTTGGATGATGTAGTTTGTAACATGAAATAATTACTTGAAATGCCACCACATCACCGACATCATTAAGGCCGTCGACATTTCATAGAGAGTTTGAAAATAATTACTTGAAATGCCACCCCATCACCGACGGCAACACCGACAGAATTAAGTCCGCAGCATTTCGCAGAGAGTTCAGAAATAATTACTTGAAATGCCACCCCATCACCGACGGCAACACCGACAGAATTAAGTCCGCAGCATTTCGCAGAGAGTTCAGAAATAATTACTTGAAATGCCACCACATCACCGCAGCAAAGTAAAGCACTCTCATGGCGGTGTTTTCTCTTATTGATTCCGCAGCGTGGGTGTTGTGAAAACAACCATCAAGTAAATATAATGGTCATTCACAGCTCTCTGTTTTGTCATATAAAGTTATACAGCATGCGCTATCTCTCAAAGACTCGCATGATAATTAGCTGATGAACTAATATATAGGAGTCATTATTTTTTATTTGGTATGGTTTTTATTTAAAAAGTAACCAAATTAAATTAAAAAAATAAAATTAAACCAAAACTGGTTTAAATTGATCGATTTTGGCTTAACTTGGCTTGGTTCAATTTGTTTTTAGGACAAAATCGGTTTAAACCGCTTTTCTTGGTTTGACTTGGTTTTGGATCGGTTTGGTTTGGTTTTAGCTTCGTTTGGTTCGATTTTAGTTCGGTTTGGCTTGGTTTTAACTCGGTTTTTTTTGTTTCGGTTCTTTTTTTACTTCAAGCTTATAAAACCGAAACCAAACTGAACCGGGTGATTTTTTTAAATTATAATCGGTTTAATTATTTTTTTCACGGTTCCATTTTTTCATTTTTTTTATTAATTTAATCGATTTTTGAGTTTTTTTCTCACTCCTACTAAAGATACCAAGCATTTGCTATAACAGCGTTCACAACACTATTCATTGAGTTTTTCTTTCCATGTCCTTCAAGTTTTTAGTTCTTTCTACTTTGATCATTGACCTCTTTTTTTTTCTTTGATCATTGACCTCTCTTTTTTTTTTTAGTTCAAATTATAAACTTTCTTTGAAGCCTCAAATTATCAATATAAGAAATAATTATGCATCAATAACTCATCAAATTATACCAAAATCATATGATTCAGATGAAAGAAATAACCATTTAATTCAAATATAATATTATTCATATTGATTATTATATATATATATATATATTAGTATTATTTCCATATTAGTATAATTCTCATATGCATATTATGTATTATTTACTCATAATATATAGCAATGATCAAACCGAGACAAATACTAACATCCACCAATCATCAAGGAATTGTGTGCAGGGCTTTCAAAGGACCTAAAACACATTTCATCGTAAAATAACATTAATTCTCTATTCAAAAAAAAAAACTATAAGAACTTGATAATAAACCAAAAAACAAAATTGAGTTTTCTATCAAAATATATCTTAAAAAATATTATTTATATCTAGGGGCTAAACTGTAACTTTTTAAAATTCAAGGGTAAAATCATAATTTTTAGAAATTAAGGACCAAATTGTAATTTTGCAATTTTTAATCTAAAGATAGATTGTCCAGAATTTCAACATGAATATTTGTTCAGATTTATTTTTTTAGACATTAGGTTGCTTTAGTGGTTTGTTACCACTCTATCAATAAATCCCTACTATTAAGGGTTAGTTGTTTGATTGAATTAGTTAAATGTGGGCTATTATTTTTCAAGTATAGTTGTAATAGGAAAGGGCAATGTATGACTATTAGTTAATTGAAGAGTCATTAGTACTTAAAAGTGTATTTTTATCAAGATTTTATTTTATTTTGCACTTAAAGTATCAATAGCTCTTTAACTAAAACATGTTTTATAATAACATATCTAATAATATAAGATACATTTAATTTATGGTAAATATTTATCTTAAATGCAAGCCTATCACATAAATGAAAGGATTGATTGATCAGTTTAAGTACTGAAATTGAAAGGACAAAGAGATGACCAAACTTAGAAAAGAGATGTTGGTGCAGTCCAAACTAAAACACTGTTCAATAATTAGGTCATATCTACAGCTGTAGATCTTGGATTTAGGTCTATTTTATATGGATGGAAAGATAGGATATAGGCCCACAACTTTCATATGAAGGTCTGGTTTTTAATAAAGCCGCTTTCAAGTCCAAATCTTAGCAACAACGAAGAAGTCTGAATTTGTCCTGTAACCCAGATACTATTTAGTATTTAGCCCATATCTTGTGTTCTAAAAGTCCAAATGACCTTAATAACCCAGACACTATTTAGTATTTAGCCCATATCTTGTGTTCTAAAAGTCCAAATGACCTTAATTTTTTTTTGGAAAACTGAGACAACTTTCTATAAGTTTCATGTGGAAGGTTAGTTCAAATTCTGACATTATCAATAATATTTTATTCAGACAAGAGAAGATAAGGATTATCACAAAGTCAAGAGTTTATCAATTAGTCATCAAATTAATAGTTCCTAATTTTGGCCTATAAAAAGAGGCATTTACTATGTATTTAGGCATCTTGATTTCCAGATCATGATCATACTCTTGCTTTCTCTCTTTGTATTTTTGTAATGCTTAAGTTTTGCTTTTATTAATATCTTATTTATGCCTTTCAATTCCTTTTCTTGATTTAGTTAATTTTTATTTTATTTATGTTCTTATCTTGTTTATTTATATTTCTCTTTTTCATTATATTTAGCTAAATTTATTATGTCAAGGTGAAAAAGTTACATTAATAATGTAAGAATAAGTATAGTGTAAATTGAACATGGACCTTAATGTTTGATACTAACATGTTTTGTATTTGTTATCCTATTCACGTTTAATACTTTGCTTGTTAAATGATTAATCTAGATTTATGTTGTATAATACTTGGTATAACAAATACTTGGCACTTTCATAGCTTATACTGTATGGTATAACCGATACCCAAGATATGAAAGGAACTTGATTTGTTGTTAATATAAGTTATAATCATGAATGCCTGACAATATTTACAAGTATTAGCATTATTCGAATAAGATAAATAATGTAATCAAGTTAACAATTTATAATCTGATTGGAACCTCCTTTGTGTATGATTTTTATTTGAGTAATAAGAGTTTATACTATACTTATTTGAAATATCTTTAGTGGATCCTCTAACCTTTATATTTGTTGTTATCATTGTTTAATCCTTACATTAATCTTCCCTCTCAAAGCTCTTATCTTCTTCTTCTTCTTCTTCTTTCGCTTTTTTTTTATTATTAGTATGTAGTATTATTATTGTTATTTTATGTGCCAGAGCTGAAAAATAATTTGCTAAGTGTTAGGCAATTGTAAGAAAAGGGGATTAACATTCTATTTCAAGGTAAAAATGTAAAGTGTTTCATCCTGAGAAAGGCTTAATAATGAAGATAAAGATGACTTTGAATTGAATGTTCATACTATATGTCATATCTTAACCTATAGTTTCTACTTGTTCCAACATAATCACGAAAGATATGGCGCAACTATGGCATTATAGGCATGTACACTTGAGCTTTAAGGGCTTAAAGACTCTTCACCAGAATAAGATGGTAAATGGTTTACCACAATTTAAGTCTCCCTCAAGGCTATGTAAGGCTTGTATAGTAAGAAAGCAACAATGATTTTCATTTCCAAGGAAAAGCACCTAGAAAGCTTTACATATTCTTTAATTAGTATATGCTGATATTTGTGGACCAATTCAACCCATCTCAAATGGCAAGAAGAAGTATTTAATTACTTTCACTGATAACTATAGTAGAAAAATATAGGTTCATTTTTTATAGAAAAATCAGAAGCCTTAGTTATTTTTAAAAGTTTTAAGATACATGTTGAGAAGGAAACCAACTCGTTGATGAGAGTGTTACGTACTGATTGAGGATAAGAGTTTACATCATAAGAGTTCATCAATTTTTATGATGTAAATGGCATACGAAGAAAATTGACAACTGTTTACACGTCATAACAGAATGGAATTGCTAAACGGAAGAATAGAACTATTATAAATATGGTTCATAATATGATTTCTGAAAAGCAACTTCTAAAAACTTTCTTGCCTGAAGTAGTAAAATGGACAATGCATGTCTTGAATCGAAGTTCAACAGTGGTCGTGAAGAAATACTCTCCAGAAGAAGCTTGGAGCAAAGTTAAGCCTTCCGCTAAGCATTTTCGAGTTTTTGGATGTGTCTCCCATATTCATGTGCTTGACAGTAAAAGAACCAAACTGGATGATTAAAGCTTAAGTTGTGTTTTGTTGGAGCTAGTGAAGAGTCCAAGGCTTACAAACTCTATGATCTAATTTCATAAAGAATCATAACAAGCAGGGATGTTGTATTCGAAGAAGACAAGAATTGGAGTTGGGATAAGCAATATAGAGAATCCATTATGTGTAACTTGAACTGGGGTGATCTTGAGGAAGAAGCGGCAATGTTTGATGACAACGAAGAGGGGAGCGAATCTAGATCTAATTTTGAAGCTAATGATCATGCAGCTATTGTAGATCAATCGAAGGGAATTTTGTCATCAGATGGAGAGACCGAAGAAAGCTCTCCGAGCTCAAATAAAGGAAGGAATAAGAGACCACCAATCTAGATGAGAGACTATGAAATAGGAGAACACATTACTGAAGAAGATAATGAAACTTATTTGGCCATGCTTACAATTACGAATCCTATTTACTTTGAAGATGTTGTGAAGAGTGGGACATGAAGAAGAGCTATGGATATAGAGATGAAAGCAATAAACAACAATGATACCTGGAAACTGATAGAGTTACCTAGAGTAAAGAAAGTTAGAGTAAAATGGATTTATAAGACCAAATTTAATGAAAATAGAGAAGTGGACAAATACAAGTCTAGGCTTATAATGAAGAGGTATACACAACAACATGGGTAGACTATACTAAAGTATTTGCATATGTGGCACACATGGAAACAATTTGATTGGTGATAGCACTTGTAACTCAAAGAAAATGGATTATTTATCAGTTAGATGTGAAGTCTATATTTTTATATGGTAAGCTGGATGAAGTGGTTTTTGTGGAACAACCTTGAGGTTATGTATAAAAAGGAAATGAATAGAAGGTCTACAAGTCAACGAAGACATTTTATGGGCTTAAGCAAGCACTATATACTTGGTACAGCCGTATAGAGGCCTATTTCATGAAAAAAGGCTTTGAGAAATGACTACGAGCATACTTTATTCATCAAAACATGCAAAAAAAGCAACATATTAATTGCAAGTCTCTATATTGATGATCTTATTTTTATTGGAAATGATGAATCTATGTTTATAGAGTTTAAAAAATCCATGAAGCATGAATTTGACATGACAGATCTTGGTAAGATGAGGTATTTCCTTCTTCTTGAATTCATGCAAAGATCTAATGGTGTTTTTATCAGTAAAAAAAAAATATGTTATGGAGGTGCTGCAACAGTTTGGAATGAAAAAAGTAATTTGCCCATAACCCTATTGTTCCTGGCTTTAAGCCTGTGAAGGATGAAAATGGAGTTAAGATGGACAAGACTCACTATAAATAAATTGTAGGTAGCCTCATGTATCTAACAGCTACTCAACCTAATATGATATTTGTAGTGATTCTTATTAGTAGATATATGAAGAATCCTACTAAGCTTCATTTACAAGCAGGTAAAAGGATTTTAAGATATTTCGAAAGGACAACTTATTTTGAAATTTTCTATAAGAAGGCAAGAGATGATGAACTTGTTGTATACACTAATAGTGATTATGCTGGAGATTTGGAGGATAAAAAGAGTACTTTAGGCTATGTGTTTTTATTGAGCTCAGGAATAATATCTTGGTCATTAAGAAAACAACCAGTAATAAGTCTATCCACCACAGAGATAGAGTTTATTGTTGTAGCTTCATATGCATCTCAAGTAGTATGGTTAAACAGAGTGTTGGGAAAGCTGAGTCAAAATCAAGGCAATTCAACTATTATTCATTGTGATAATAGTTATGCAATCAAACTCTCAAAGAACTCAATAATGCATGGTCGTCGTAAGCACATAAATGTACGTTTTCATTTTCTTCAAGAGCTCATAAAGGCTGGTATAGTGAAGCTAGTGCATTGTAGGACATGAGACTAATTGGTTGATGTGATGACTAAACCACTCAAGCTGGATGTTTTCTTAAACCTGCAAGAGCTATTAGGAGTTTGTTCTGAGATAGATATAAATTGAGTGCTTGTAGTATTCAGTTTAAGGGAGGAATTATTGAGATTTATTATTTTATACATCAGGTTGTTTTAGTAGTTTGTTACCTCTCTATTAATAAATCTCTATTATTGAAGGTTAGTTGTTTGATTAAATTAATCTCACTATATTATGAGGATCTGATTAAACATAAGTTGTTATTTTTCAATTTTTTTCAAACTCTGCTTTGTAAGGCTATAAGATAGCCAAGTTTGGTAGAAATAAGAAATGTGATTTTCTCCCATAAATGTTCTTATCATCTCATAAGTTTTTTTTATTATTAACATTATATAATTCTTACGTATTTATCTATTTTCTTTCTAATACTAAAGTTCTTTAAGGTCTTCTCTACTAAATACATCAATTAAAGTAAAATACATATCCAAAACCTATTTCAATTCAAATTCATATCTATATAATATTTAAATAATTAAGTACGATGTTAGAAGGAGAAAAAAGATACATAAATTATAAGGGTACTTTGTATATTAAATAAATTATCATGTATTTTTGTATTATTTTTAAAACATTTCATTGACTAAGTTTATTATGCCTGACTTAGTATGTGAAACATTATCAATTATGTAAGTAAATTGTAAATTGTAATCTTGTAAAAGAAGAAGGCAAAGTATTAAGCCTGCCTCCTAGCTTTCCTTTCAGGCATACACGCACTTGGTTTTTTTTTTTGTTTTGGGTAAGCACACAAGAATAGCCTTCTAGGCCGAGTAAAGCTTATCTTGTTTTCTTAAAGGGAATTTTGGTCCATCATCTTGCATTTTTTTAATTAATTTTCTATCTTTCTTAATTTATTCATATAATGTTTACAAAATTATCCAATTATGCCATAAGAATTAAATAAGATGATAGCTTTTATAGTAATATTAACAAATGTTTTATAAATAATTATAAATAAATCTAATATGGAATTTTTTAAAATATCTCTTGAGAAATATTAAGTGAAAATAAAATATCTATTTTATTATTTTTTATTGTTAATTCTTTCATATAATGTACTCAAATTAATCATTCTTTTACTTCTCATACAATCATGTAAAAAATATTGAAACATTTTTTTTTTAATATGATAAAAAATAAATTGTTTTCTAAATTCATTTTTTTAATAAAACAATTCTTTTTTACTTGAAAATATAAATCATTGAAAATTCTAATTATGACAAAAATATATAAAAATATTTTTTTTGAACATCTAGCCTTTTTTAATACTTTTATTTGTTTTTTAATTTAAGTTTTAATTAATATCCTCTCTCTTATTTTTTTTATTTTTTAATTTAACTATTTTTATATAGTAATAAATCTCTTGGGTGGTTTCTATAATTTCATAATACCTTCAAGAGATTGTTGTGATTTATCTTTATTTTTTTGTTAATTTTTAAATAAATCAATTGTATTTCCATTATGCATTTATAAAAATAAAAATCATATGTACTTGGCAACCATAGCAAATATCCAAGATAAATAAAATAAAATATATAAAATAAAAATCTTGGATAATTGTGAGTTTAGTGTATGTTATGAACTGCATAAAACCAAATATTGCATATTTAGTTAGCAAACTAAATAGACTTACTAGTAATTCAAGTATGGATCTTAAAATAAAATAAAATTAAGGTACTTAAATATTTAAGGTACACCTTGAACTACGAGTCACACTATACTGGTTACCCAATAATACTGGAAAAGTATAGTGATGTAAATTTAACAACTAAGTTTAAGGATTTCCAATCCACTAGTAGAGATTTCTTTACACTTAGTACAGTAGTTGTGTCTTGAAAATATTATAAGCAAATATACATCACTCTTTTTATAATAGAATTAGAGTTTATTGTTTATGAGAATCAACAAATGAAATCACAAAATCCATTACATGTGCTAATTTGACAAATTACAAGGGCAAAATGTGACATGTTCAAAAAAGCATTCAATAGATTGACCCATGACATTTAGACCAGGCAATCTTTGAGAACTCCTTTTAAGATAGTGTCAAGTATAAAGTTGAGTTCAAAGAAAGATCAAGCATTGATCAATGTGATCCAAGCAAGAAATGAGGTTACTTAACATGTATTAAAGCTTTACTGCATATTTTTATATTAATGGTGATAACTTTTAATATAATTATTGGATCAAATTAAAACTTTTCAATGAAATTTTAAAGATCTTGTCTTATATAGCGTTATAATTTAGACAATCAGACATTAGAAATGCCTTGTAATAACGTTTTAAAGTTACCATACAGATTGAGTTTTTATTTATATAAGATCTGGCTTTTTATTTTATTTTACTCATGTTTTTAAGTTAGTTATTTGGGTTTAACCTTTAAGTCCATAGTTAATTATGGTTTTTGTTTTTAAGTCGAACATATATATATATATTATTTTTTGGATGCGAAAACATTTTTTTTTTGTGAGAATTGTGTGAGCACTCTTGCTTTTGGTTCTTCATTAAAAATTTTAAACTTATTAAAGAGATCATATTTATGTGTTCTAACCATATATTTTTGATTCTTGGTTCAAATAATTAACGGGTCGATTATAGATGCCATGACACAACATGACTCAGCGAAAACATTTTTTTTTTTTGGTGAGAATTGTGTGAGCACTCTTGCTTTTGGTTCTTCATTAAAAATTTTAAATTAACGGGTCAATTATAGATGCCATGACACAACATGACTCAACCCGAGCGAGGTCTAGACCAAGGTTTGAGTTTTTTTATCAAATAAGTTTTTAGCCTTATAAAGATTATTTTTTTAAGTCGGTTCATGAAGAAACTGTCTAAATAATTATCATTATTTATCTGATAAATTATATTTTTAATGGAAAAAACATTTGATTTTAAAGATAAAAACTATCATATTATTTTTATGGTTGGTTATTAATGTAGTTAAGTGAAGAAAATTAATTATAGTAATTACCAGAATTAATCTTGCATCATATTTGGTTACAAATTTCAATGTATGGTTACAAATTTCAATGTAAGGTTACAAGAGGGGGTGTTTTGCACAACTTGCAGTATCTTGTTTGCCTTCTTCTTTTCTGTTTTTCTAGATTATTTGCCTCTAACTTTGCTTTGTTTTTTTGCTCCCTTTTCTTCATTTTATAGCTTAGGGTAAGGTACTTTATAGATAAATGTTAAGTTTTTTAATTCCATTGGTTCATATATTTTAAAGGAAATGCATCTTTTAAAAAATAGGTTGTTGAAATCCCGAAAGAATTTTTGTAACGAAATCAAGTTACAAGTATTTTAATTTTAAAGACATAGAGTATAATAATTAACAACAACATTCTCCTTCTTTCATCACAATATCTTTAACAAGTACATTATATCTATACTAGTTTTAGGTTAATACTAGAATACTTTACTTTGATTTATTAAGTTATATATGTAATTTAACTTTATTTGTTATATACCATATACATTTAGTTTAACATATTAAATTTAAACTATATAATTGTTATGTGTGAAATATCTGGTAGTTGATCATTAAGTAGAATTTATAAAAGAAACAACAAAGTATATATAACAATGACCAAATAATTTTGATTTTACAATTAAAAGGTAGTGTCATCTATTCAAGTAGTGTACGTCCTTGAACCTTCATCACATATTCATTATAAGATCTCTATATATGATAGCATAAGTGTGTGTTTATTATTGGGATGCAATGTGTTTTTAAAAGTGATTTTTAATTGAAAATAATTTTTTAGTTTTGTATTTGAAATTAACACATTAAAACTATAAAAAAATACACAAAAAGCATCAATTGAAGCGAACCTTATAAAGATAAAATTCCTAAAATTCATAGTCAAATCTCTTTTCCTAGCAAAGAAAAGCTAAGATCAATTGAAATTGAGCTTGATATAATAGTAACTTGCACCAATTCATCAATTAAATTTTCATTTAATGTCTATAAAAAGTCAAGATTATAAGTAATTAAATTTTCATTTAATGTCTATAAAAAAACACAAATAAAAAATATAAAAGACATTACAAAACTTGATTAATTATTTAATAACTCAGAGTATTTTAATAAAGAATCAAAAAATTACAAGCAAAATTTCACACACATAATAATAATTATTGAAATCAAATTTTGTAAAAAAAATCTAAATATAAACTAAATAATTATATTTATATTAGTAAAAAATATTTTAAATAATGCTAAAAAATAAAATAAAAATTTTAAATAAAATATTTTTTTTAAATAAACTAGAAAACTAATACAATATTTATGTAATAGCTTCAGAATATCTGAATATCCTAAAACTTTAACCTGAATATCACCTTTCAAAGTCAAGAAGAGAAAAGGGCTTTTGATTCTACCAAGAAGTAAAGGCACGTTGAAAAGAAAGCACAGTAAACAAATAGTACAGGAGTAACCCTTGTTCTGTTTTTCGTTGAAAGTTGGTATTCGCTGGATCACACTCCCATGTATTAACCCCTGGATATCTCTCTGTACCTCGCAGCTCGAGCCAAGAAAGCGAGCACACAAAAGAAGATAAAAGGAAGAAGCTCAAAGATAATTGAATGCGTAAAAGCTTAAAAGAGCCTTACCTGAATCTCTTTGGCAAAGAAGAAACCAGTTCTCACCATCTCTCGTAGTGGCTTCCAAACAGAGTCGCTTTACGTACAATACCACAGCATTTGAAAAGGAAAAAAACGTTGAGCAAAGGAAGATGATATAAACATGAAGTAAAAAATAGTGGAGAGAGAGGTACTCTGATAGACAGGTTCCTTTTAGAATCCAGGCTTGCGTGCGTACTCAAGACATTGGAAACGACGGAAAGTGTATAAATATTATCTCTTTTATCTGAAAAGTGATGATTATAAATAAAGCAAGAAAAATGGTTTTAGCTTTTGCTGCTGCTGCTGCTTCTTCTTGTTTTTTATTTATTTTTTACATCTGCTACCTCCATCCCGTAAGGAGAACAATATGAAAAACTTATCAGCCTTTCAAAGACATCAGATGATAGAACATGTTCCTACCACAAATCAAAACCCTAGGGCTGGCATTTCTTACCATGAAATGATCTTAATCTTTAACAGGGCGTTAACGCTAGGTGAAGAGAGAGGGATTGAGGTTGATGAACTATCTTTGGGGCTCGTAGCATTCATTAGCATAACTCATTAAAATGATTTCAAAGCTTAATATTACTGATGGAGCAAACTATAGAAACAATCTAAGTTGATGTTACTGCAAGAATAAAATATGGTTTTGATTAGGAACGATTTGGATGAACAACACACAAATCTGTAAATTGATGTTGATGATACAAGTTTTTGTTGGGTTTAGGTGGCCAGAGATTCTGACGAGTATGGTGGAGGTTGGTGGCGAAGTTGTATGTTTGGCACAGAGAGGGAGAGTGACAATTTTGTTATTTTAACTGAGCTTGGGTTTTTTAGTTATTAATTGAAATAAAATAGTAATTTTATAAATAATTCTGATATTTTTGTTGATTTTGTTTTACGCAATATAAATTATGGAATGTAAAGTGTAACTTTTCAAATCATATAAGTAAAATGAAAAAAAAAAAGATCAAATTATAATAGACTCGATTTAATTTTTGTATTTTTCATTGTATCATTATATTATCCTTTAATGTAGTTTGAAAAAATTATATATGTGAATTCAGTTTTTAAATAAATGTAAAGTTATACTCAATTCTTTTATTTTTAAACAAGAGATATATTTTAGAGCATCTAAACTACAAAAAATAAAACTAATAAGGCATAAATGGTTTTTACTATATTTCACTGTTTTGTTTTTCATCAAACTTTTCTTCTCTTCGAATTTGTTCTTTTATGGCCAAATTGGTAGCTGATTGCTTCTGATTTGCTAAGAAATGACCAAATTAAAAAATAGAGGATCACGTGTAAGAGATTGTGGCCTAGCGATGAAAGAGGTTTGTTCTCTTTCTCTGCACCAGGATTCAAGTCTTATTGTGCACACTTGGTGCCCTGCATGCTTACTGGACTTGCAGGATGTTTAGCGAGTCTGGGGATTTGTGGTGCATGTAAACTGGTCCAGACACCACGAGTTACCAACAAAAATAGAGGATCACAATAAAAAAAGAAAAGGAAAAAAGGTGGCGATATCAAAGTTGGCATGAAATATTCACTTTGATTCTCATGCTTTCTAAATGATACATTTTGGTTCCTTAAAATTTTAAAAAATTCATTTTAATCCAAAACTTTAATATTTCAATCTCTGGTTTAAGAAAGGAGAGAGAGCTGTTAGATTTCAATTGTAAAAAGATAAAATTATTGGTTGACAACTGACTTTGGGCTAAAAAAATATTGATTTTAATATCAATAAGTATTTTGGATTCGAGTTGATTTTGAATTTATAGACCGATTAAATACTACTTCAATACTAGAAATAAGTGTTTTGAGGTCTCTAAAGTGTCCACTGCTGGACTTTTCGACTATCTATGATGGATAAAATCTCAAAAACTAGGTGATGTGTCACTTACTTTATTTAAAAAACAAATGAAATGGACCCTTAAGAAAAATAAAAAAAATTAAACTCATTAGAGTCTATGAACCAGGTTTTAGGTTTGACTAGTTATACGTCGAAACTTGGATCGATCCCATAAGTTATTGTCTCAATATTCTTAAAAAAATTATGTTATCATGAAATTTATATTTAAACTCATACCACATTTCAACTGGTCATCTTGCTTGTCTTAGAACCTGTCATGTCAAGGTAACTCCTATACAGATTAATTTGAAACACAGGCTAGGTAAGGAGATGAGTCAGGAGATTTTAAAATTGACCTATTAGTTGCGAAAAAGGTTCCTTATGACCTAATCAGTCTTTGTTTAGTTTATCTTTTTTATGTGACCTAGGCATGGCGCTGATCTTGTCTAATAAAATCCTATTACTCTACATGCTTATGGATTTGGCAAGATACAAATTACTTAAGAGGCTTCAATTGAGAATTTTATGGTGGCAACCTTTCATGTGACTTTTGTTAGATTTAATTGATGATTGCAAAAACATTTAAACAATGCATAATTAATCATATGTGAGTATATTTATAATACATTTGATAATATGATATAAGATGTTTTTATAAAAATAATTCTTAAATGTAAAGCAATTTTATGATTTTTAGACTTAAACTCATTTTTAAAATCAATGTAATTGCACTGTTAAACAGGATATTAATAGGTGGGTTATGATAGTTTGTATTTAGATGATGATATCTTTTATGGTTGTAGTATTAAAAAAATAGGTTTAAGAAATATGTATTTGGTTAAATTGCTATGAGATAGATTTTTGCATGTCAATTAAAAAAAAAGTAGATCTTCATAAATGAAAAACATCTTATTTTAGCTTCTACAAAACCAAGGTTTAAAACATAATTATGTGTGAGGAATAATGCAAAAAACATAAGCTATTTGGCTAAGTCAATGTTTGTTTTTGCGGTCCAATCGTGTTTTTGAAAATTTTTAATTTTTTTTTTAGATTAATTTTTAGGTGTTTTTAGATATTTTTGATCTGCTGATGTCAAAAATAAATTTTAAAAAAATTATTATTTTAAGGCATTTTTAAGATAAACAACTTTTATCACAATTTCAAACATTACCTAACCAAATGGTTTTTCTCAGCTCAGCCATAAAACAAAGGTTAACACATAACTAAATGGTCCTGTAATCCCTAAAATTGAAAATAAGTTTTTTGTTTTTTTATTTATTTATATATAGCAATTGATTTTTTTCCCCTTAATTTCTTTTAGATTAAAGTGTCGGTAAACAAAAGATATACATCTAATTAATCTATTCATTAACTATAACTAAAATTGATTAGTGTCTTACTATAATGCGAGCTACTATATACTGTGAGTATTTTCACTATAAATTACAATGTTGTGTATTATAGCGCGGGTAACCTAGATTGTAAGTGCTTTCACTGTGAATTACAATGTTTGGTAGGGGCATGATAAGGTTATAGCCTGTAGGCTCTAAGCATCAGGTTAGAGGCACACCTACTAGGGCTGCAAATACCTGATGCCTGGCTACCAGGCCTGGGCTTTAGGCAGACCACGCTCTAAGCTGCAATCACCTAGCGCTTGGTTTGCTCAGCCTTGAGCACTAGGGGTAGACTCGCATGTCTGGCTGCATCCCCAGAGTAAGTGGGTATGAGCCACGTGACCTTGAGGTCTGCAAACCTGAGCACCTGGATTGCAAACCCGCACGCTGGGTGCAGACTCGGCCATCGAGTTCTATTATAATCGTCTTTGGTTTAGAAGCTCTCGTGGCTGGATCGACAAACCCCATGGAGAAGAAAAATAAATAAATAAATAAATATATAATAACAAATATCATTATTGTTATTGTTGTTAAAAATATTATTTGTATTAAAAATATTATTTTTAGTACAATTGAAAGTATTAATATTAAAAATAGTTTATTTGTGTTATGAATATTATTATTTTTACTGTAATCAAAAGTATTAATATAAAAAATAGTATTATTGCTATTATAAATATTATTATTTTTAGTATAATTAATAGTATTAATATTAAAAATAGTATAATTTATGTTATGAATATTATTAATTATAATCAAAATTACTAATATAAAAAATAGTATTATTGGTATTATAAATATTATTATTTCTAATATAATTAATACTATTAATATTAAAAATATTATTTTTATTATATTTGTTGAGGGCATGGTTAGGCTGCAACAGGCCTCAAACACCAGGCCTCAAACACCAGGCTAGAGGCATGCCTACTAGGACTGTAAATACTTGACGCTTAGCTGTTAGGCTTGGGCGTTGGGCAAGCCACGCTCTAAATTGCCACCTAGAGTTTGGTCTACCCAACCTTAGACACTAGGGGCAGACCCGCGAGGCAACCTGAAGGCCCCAAGCATCAGTTGGAGGCACGCTCACTAGGGCTGTGGACATCGGGGCTTGGTTGGCAGGCCTAGGTGTTGGGCAAGCCACGCCCACTTAGCCATGCTCTAGGTTGCAGTCACCTGGTGCTTGGTATGCTCGGTCTTGGGTGTTGGGGGCAAGCATAACTTCAGCCCTAAGATGAGCAGGTTTGTAACCCCACGACCCTAGGGTTTACAAACCCACAGGGCAATACCCATTTCTCTTGGGTCCTAATGCAGGACCCAAGAGTATTGGGTCTAAGAGGTAGGACCCAATGTTCTTGGGTTTTAAGTTGTGTTATAAATATTATTATTTTTTATTATAATTCAATGATTCTAAGTATTAATATAAAAAATATTATAATTTATGTTATAAATATTATTGGGTTTTTTAATATAATTATATATGTTATAAATATTATCATTTTTATTATAATTCTCTAATGAGCTTAACCAATTGATTTTGGGTCCTGTATCAAGATCCAATTTTATTAGGTTTGGCGTCGAGACCCAATATGTTTGGGTTTTATGGCCAGACCCATTTCGCTTGAGTCCTTCCTTAACACCCACTTATCTTAGATTCTAGGTCTGGACCCAATTAGCTTGGGTCTTGCTTTATGATCGAATGATCTTGAGTCTTGCTGGACCCCTTCCGCTTGGGTCTTGCCTTAGACCCCAAATGCATTGGGTCCAAGAGGTAGGACCCAATTAGCTTGAGTTTTAAGTTGTGTTATAAATATTATTATTTTCATTATAATTCTATAATTCTAAGTATTAATATAAAAAATATTATAATTTGTGTTATAAATATTATTGGGTTTCTTAATATAATTATTTGTATTATAAACATTCTTGGAATTCTTAATATAATTATTTGTGTTATAAATATAATTATTGTATTATAATTCTAAATTATCATCTCAAAAATATTATTATTTGTGTTATATATATTGTTGGGTTTCTAAATATAACTATTTGTGTAATAAAAAGTATTATTTTTATTATAATTCTAAATATTCATTTAAAAAATATTATTATTTATGTTATAAATATTATTAATTTTATTATAATTTTTTTAGGTATTAAACCAATTAGTATTGAATTCTTTGTCAAGATTCAAATCTCTCAAGTGCGGAGTCTAAACCTAATTAGCTAAAATCTTATAGCATGATCAGTTCCGCTTGGATCCCATCTCAAGATCCAATTATTTTGGATCCTCTAACAAGACTTGATTGGTTTCGATCCCTTATAATGACCAATAGTCTTGGATCTAGCTTCAAACCTTAAATCTAATGAGTTCAAACGTCTATATGAAAGTTTATAGATTCTAAAACAAGATATAATTCTCTTGAGTTTTATATGGTTTTATATGATGGTAATATTTTTAATATTCATAAAAATAAGCCTGTATCACCGTAGTGTGTGCCACTTAACTAATTATTATACTAAAAGAGTACATCCATTTCAGGCTAGGGTTACAAATAGAAGAGGTAAGAGTGGGGTATTGGGCTGCAACAAGACATGAACTATATTAGCAAACTTAGTTAAATTAGCCGTGTAAGGCCACGGGAAAATGTTCATCATGATGAGAAGGAATATTAATTATGTTGAGGACATACCACAAAAGGGAAATAATGAAAATAATAATATTAATGTCGATAAGTCATGATTGCAATGCAGTTGGGAATGTGACTGTGAATGCAAGCATTAAACTAATTACAAGCTGAGCCCTAAAGACGCTAGCTTTGGCTAAGATTTTTCTTCTTCATTCAATTACTTACAACTGCTATTGTTTCTTACTAAAATCAGAAACTTTATTTAGAACTTTTAATTTTTTTTTTTTGCTCAACGTTGAACACCGCCCCATCATTATAACGAGCACACCAAGATGATTTTAATATCAAAATGCAAAGCTATATAACGATATCAAATAGATTGGATAGACTCTTAAAGCAATGACTCAGAAGCAACAAATATAATATTATAAAGAAGCAAATATCCAATACTTATATTTAATCAATTAAGTTAATTTAATAAAAGAATAAAATTTATTTTTAAAAAAAATATTAAGTTTAACAAAGAACAACAAATTAAAAGATTCGAGATAATCTAGATTATTTTCAGAATTAGTAAAAAACCCTATAAAAAACAAATAAAATCAACAAAGCCTAATATCTAATTAAATAAATACTGAAAAAATATAAGCTTAAATTAAGGAAAGATACGCCAAGCAAACTTAGGCGAATCTCTAAAACTTAGGTTAATCTCTCAAACTTGCAAATCGTGAAATTCTAAACTTGAGCTCAACTAAGAAACCCAAATCGTAATCAATTTAATGTTGAAAAATAAAATAAAATAAATTCAATTTAAAAAGTTTGAAAAGGTAGAAAAAAATAATCAAAAAATATGGATTAATTGTAATAGAAAAAAAAACAAAAGGAGGAAGAAATTGTATAAAATGAAAATTTAAAAATCAATTTTAAAAAATAGCAATCAAAACAATGAAGATCAAATATGCAGACAAAAAAATTATAAGATGAAATTTCAAAAAACCAAATCTAATTTTATAAATTATTTCAAATAAAATAAATACTAATAAAAAATTAGAACAAACATGAAAAAAATTAAAGGGATTTGATATGAAGATTAAATAGAAAAGAGAAAAAAAAATAAGATAATTATAACCAGAGATGAGGTATCGAGATGAGGTATCGAAACGTTTTGAACATCATGAAAAATTCTTTTTTGTTATTAAATACCTCTTTTAATACATTGTTTAAATATTACAGGTATCTTTGATATACTAACACATATAATGATCATGTCAATCAATATTTTTAAATAATATTTTATATTTATTAAAATATTTTTTTATTTAACTTTATAATGAAAAAACAAAGAAAAAGAAAAGGAAGCTGAAAACATAACTAATGAGAGTTAAATATTATGAATCTGTCATCAATTATTAATTATTGAACTGTTAGCCAAGAAAGACAGGCACTATTGCGGATAAGAACATAATTAATGGGAGTTATATTCTTGTAATAATAAATAGTATTAGCAATAAACTGGTAGCAGCAATTTGCCCCCTTGAGAATGCAGTAGTACTAACATGCACAGAAGGAGAAGGTAGCGTACAAATGATGACAATTATTTGGCAATGAATAGAAATATATTGGAGAATTAAAAATAGAGGAGGAAAGGCTGAGGGACGGGACGCATCAATGGAACCGTACGGCGTGTGTTTCTGGCAGGCAGGACGGCAACAATTATGACAAGTTGATAACAGCACAGAGAGAGAGAGAGAGATGGCAAGTTTCTTGAGCTTGGTTGTTTTCAATGCAAACCTTTATACACACACACACTTTTCACCTTCTCAATACAACTAATAATTAACTAATTTTAAATAAATAATTTACTAGTAAAGAAGGAATTCAAAAACCAATAAAATCATGAAGCCATATAATTTTTTAATTATTATAAAATCACTTTATTAGAGCTTAAAAGATTCATTTATATATTTAATTATTTATCAAAATCATTAAATATTTATTTAGGATCTTGAACAATTAAAATTATGAAAATAAAAAATTGTATCTCATATTATATCTATTCTCCATGTAATTTTTTCTACTAGTTAATGAAAAATGTTACTATTCCTATACGAAAACCTTGGGTGTTTTATATACTGGAGACTAGAAATTGTAAGATGAATGAGAAGGAGAGGAGAGGACTAAGAAAAGTCGGTAAATTTTGTTAAACTTGGTAAATTCTGTTCGAGTTTTATTAATTTTAACCGAGTTTTATTGAATTTACTGGTTTTTAAGTTTTTTTACTTGATTTAGCACATTATATCCATGTTGACTTGTAAAATCATATGATTTTAAGACCCAACTCATAAGTTTAACAACCTTGCATATATCTATTAAATAAAACCAAGAGAAACTTTCCTTTCTAACTAGCTATATTAAATAGAAAATTCTAGAAAGTGAAAGAACACATTTGATCCCTGATCTCTAATTGTGGACTTGATCTTATAGATTTGTTAGATGGATGTCATGAAAAAATAAAAGGAGGATTTGAATGCAAGCATTTAAAATTAAAAATCAAATGATCTTTATGTGCTACGTAGTATATCAGTTAAGTTTTCTACACACCATTTTGAATGGCTCTAGAAGAAAAATAAAAGGACAAAGTTAGTTACTACATAAATGTATTGTAGCTATATATTATGCTTTTTGTAATAAAATCTATTATGAAAAAACATGGTGAGAAAATAAAAAAACTTGGGATTGGATGAATCATTTTTTTCTATTCCTTCTACCTTTCATATCCATCATTATTATTGTTAGCTTAAGTTTCCTTCTTTCATCCAATCTATATTAAACCTTATAATCACTAAATACTATGAATATAGGAGAAATAATTGTAACTTTTGAAACCAATGTAACAAATGGTATTAAAATAGATTATCCACATACCCTAACCATGACACCAAACACAAGGACAATTGATTTCAAACGTCTTGAGGATTCCATTGAAACGGTCAAAGAAGAAACTAGTCATAAATATAAGCAACTGGAAGACCTCCTAAAGAGACAAGATTTGAAACTAGATCATAGTATTGAAAGCCCAGAGGTTCAAATTAGTGATACTAGGAGCATGATGATTACCATGGCACAACAAATAGAATTCACCTCATAAAGGCTCTTTTAAGTTCTAAGTGGTTCTATCCAAGGCCATAAAAAAACCTATAACCTGAAAAAATCAGATTCTAGAAATAAACTGCTAAATGAAGAAATAATCTCAACCTATAAGGCACAATAAATATAATTTACCTCGCAAAGACTCTTTTAAGTTCTAAGTGGTTCTGTCCAAAACCATAAACAAATCTGTAAACAGAAAGGAATCAGATTCTAAAAATAAATTGCTAAAGAAAGAAAGAATCCTAACTTATAAGGCACAAGAACTCAAACACTTATTTTTAATATTTGATGCTGAAGATGTGCATAAATAATTATACAAGTGTACACAACATTTTGAGATTAAAGGTATTATTGACTTTGAAAAACTAAAAATAGCATCTTATTATCTAGATGATGTTGCTCTTTACTAGTCTCAACATTTTCTAAGGGGTTTAGGGAACTAGAGGGTTATTTGGGAAAAGTATGTAGAAGCTATTTGTTATAGATTTGGAGGGTAGCAGGATTGTTTAGAGGAGTTGATGGAATTAAAGCAACTTAAAAACCTAAAAGGGTATATACAAGATTTCAATGTACTATGAAATAAGGCTGAGATCATTAAAAAAACATGCTTTAGTTATTTTTTGGGAGGCCTGGAGAAAGAAATAAAAAACATAGTAAAAATATTTTAGTCTAAGACCCTTAAACATGCATATACTCTTGCAAGATTACAAGACAACACTCTAATTTATAAGAATTTTTCAAGCTTTATTAGGAGATCTTCTATATATCGCTTAGCAATCACCCTAACCAAATCAAATTTTTCCCTCGAATAAACCCCAAGAAGAACCTTGCAACCCTTTATACCACCCTACCAAAATCAAATCATGCTCACTAGACCAATATCCTTCCAACATTAGCAATAAAACCCTTATTAAATCCATGAAATCCATCAAAAACCAAGGGGTTTAAGAAAACAAATTATAAAAAAAATAAACGCTCTTCAATTTCCATTGTTTCACCTTTTTTTATTCAATTTATTTTGTATTTATGTATTGCCAATGTTATAGATTTTAGACTATATGAACTTAAGTGTAGGAAATAATATCATCTTTGATATTTTTAGCTTTTTGTTTGCCTTTTTTCCTGGGTGCATAGAAATAGTTACAAAAAATATCATGAGTAATATTTATTAGTTTTGCATTCATTTTATTGGTTATGTTTTTCAACGGAATATTTATCTTAGATTATAATAATTTTATAAAAAATAAAATAAAATAAATTATAATAATTAATTTAAAATAAATTAAATGTTCAAAAATAAAATTAAAATTGCTCTAACTAATTTCAAATTGAGTATAAAATGCAAGCTTGCATTCTTGTAGCATATTTTTAAAAATAAAATTTTAAAATAATTAATAAAATATTACCAGTTTTTTTATATTTATTTTTGTAAACCTCATATTCAAATAATAATTAATAAGATATTACATGCTACTCTTAGCACATAACTTGTGCAGAGTAGTACGATGTCTAGGCAATTAATTTTGAGCATGAGAGCTAGTGAGCTTGTTCCTAACTCGGACGACATGAATTAGGGATTAAAATTATGCATATAATTTCAGTATAACAAAAGTAACATATCACGGGGATTTAAAATGCCTTTTTATTTTTTATTTTTTGTTAGAAGGTAAAAATATTATTGTGATAGGTTCATGCATCAACTTAAATTAAATATCTTTTGAAACATCCATCTAATCTATTTAAAAAAATAAATCTTTTTAATAATTAATCTTAAAATTCCAGTAAAAAAAAAGTTGAAAGTAAAATAGTAATACTGTTGCAAATCTGAACCAGAAGGGAACGGTGGGAGATCTGATAGAAAGAGAATTACATTCTTTTGTTGGCCGACGTGTCAGCAATCAGAAGAAAGAATACGACACCACCATTGGTCACTGTATAGCCAGTGCTCGCCAGCTCCTACGTCTCCACGAAATTTATTACCAAAAACACCGTTTAGCGCATGCATATGTCTACCGTTACAAATCCTGACACTCTCCGTTCAGATACCCTCAACGCTTTTACCTGTTTCCAGAACCAAACATGCATCAGCACGTGTCCAGCACGTCCAATATCCATGAGCATGTGGTGACACGCGTTTCTCTTGAAATGTGACGGTAGGGATCGGTACAGTCCTTGCATGCTGTCGCAGGTTATCTTTTTTTAAAAAACCCGATACGAACACGTCCGAAACATATCATTAACTGCAGACAGAACCTTTTCGTTCTTAGATACTACTAGATAGGTGTTCGTTTTTTTTTTTTCAATGTTAAAAAACAATGTTTAAACACTGTAATCGTGTGTTTAAAAAGAAAGAAAATAATAATGTTTATTTAATTATATGATAAAAAAAAATGAAAATAAATAAATTGAATTTTAAAAGAAAAGGTAATAATGATAACTAGAGTAAAAAATTTATCAAAAGAAAAAAAACCAAAGTTGAATTTCAATATAACATAATGTTAAAGAAAAAATTGAGAAAAAAATTAAAAAATAAAACGTCTCGTGTCAACTCGAGTTAAAATGTCAAACTCGTAATCCAAATCTTGAAGTTACACCAACCTTATACAAAAAAAAAATAAAAAAAATATTAATGGTCAGTTCCCAACAATATAAATGAAATAGGCTGAATTAAAAAAAAATCAACAAAAAAAAACCTAAAAAAATAAAACATCTACAAATCCAGGTGTGGCCACCGAACCTTGCAAGCCAGATCATATAAACAAAATAACCTAACCGAAGGTAAAATAAGAAAAATGATAAAGTTTAATTTTGAAAAAAAATAATTTTAAAAGACAAAATAAAAAAATAATTAAGTTAACTAGTCAAACTTCCTACTTAGATCATAAGATTTAGATAACTTAATTAAAAAAATAAAAAAAATTATAAAGGTCAATTTTTAGAATAAACAATGTTGAAGGATAAAATTGAAATAAAAAATAAATGCAAAAGAAAAGAAATGATACCAACTCGTGATAACTTTTCAAACTCGTAACCTGTATTAACTTTTCAACCAAAAACATTCTATCTGAAACAACTACAAATGTCAATTCCCAACAAATCAAATATCAAAGTATTAAATTGAAAATATATATAAAAAATAAAAAAAACAATTAAGAGAATGAAGACTAAATGTTAAATA
This sequence comes from Populus euphratica, assembly GCF_000495115.2. Lineage (NCBI taxonomy): Eukaryota > Viridiplantae > Streptophyta > Magnoliopsida > Malpighiales > Salicaceae > Populus > Populus euphratica. Next base: position 239,404 of record NW_011500204.1, read on the forward strand.
AAAAAGAAATAAGAGAACAATTTAGGATTTTGAATTGAAGGATGAAATTCAAAACAACAATCAAATTCACATAAAAAAATTATTTATACAAAAGGATAAAAAACAAAAATTATCAATTAAGAGAATGAATACCAAATATGAAATAAAAAAAATAAATGAAAGTACAACTTAGAATTTTAAATTGAAAGGTGAAATTAAAAAGAAAAATTAAATTCATAAGATAATCCAAAATAAAAAATCAAAATCAAAAGAATGAGAACAACCTTTCAAAAAAAAATCACAATTATGGACTAAGGACAAAAAAAACAAAATAAAATTTGGTAAAATGACCAAGAATGAAAATTACAAATAAAAAAATAAATACCAAAATTAAAATAGTTATAAATAAAAGAATAACTTTGAAATTTTAAACAAACAACATGAATTTTGAGAGGAAGAGAGAGAAAGGAAGAGAAAATAAAAAAACAGGTTGGCAACAACAAACCATCGTTATTGTAACACTGTTAGTAAGATATTGTTTGTTTTGGCCCACAAGTCGCAAGAATTTATTGTTAGCAGTCACACTTAGCCCTAAAAAGTGTCCTACCAGTTAAGATGAGCATGCACATATAAATCCTTCTCTCAAGTCTTTACCCGCAGATATAGGATATGACAATCCAACCTTCTTAAAGAGTATAACAACCTCATGTGCATCATCAGACAGTCAATAGGCTGGACTGTGATACTAAATATAACACCCCAAACCACTAGCAAGATATTATCTGTTTTGATCCACGAGCCTTATTGATTCGTTCTTAGCAGCAATGCATGATCTCAAAACACATCTTATTAAAACAATAAATTCATTGTTTTTATATAGAAATGCTAAAAGAAAACAAAAATAAAAATAAAAATTAGAGGTTACCACCTTGTTTATATTCATATAATTTTAACAATCTGTAAAATACCAATACCTTTTTAAACCACCAGATTTGAATAAAATTATTAAGAATTATATACTCATTTAAAACATAAACATTGACACCACTGAAAAAAACTATCAATAAAAATTATATTTACTTCTCTTCACTTCAGATCAATACACACACATAATTATTTTTTTCATTGTGAATCACGTACCATCAATCCAACTTGTATCGTGCAAACATTTTCTTTCACCTTTTAGTCATTCGAGAAAAATGCTATAAGTAAATCATGCAAACATTTGAGAAATTTTATAGCAATACTTACTAAAATCTCTTTATAACATTTTTTCTTATTTTCAGAACTGACCAAAATACTTTTGTATCTATAAAACGTTATAATGAAATTTCTGTACCAAAAAAACCAAAATCCAATTATTATTTAACTATATTAATCCATTTACTCCTTTTTTTAATGGATTTTTTGAGTTTTAAAGAAAAAACATTTAGGGATTTGTATATAAATTATTATACAAGAATTTTTTAATTGAATATTGTAATTATATTTATAATTTTATATTATGTTTACAATTATATATATATATAATAAAACAATTTTCCTTCAGATTGTAACAATTTTTTCAACAACTATTTTAACCAAAAACATTTTTTTCTCATTACATCTACAATTATATTTGTAATATAATTGGTTAAAAAGAAGAAGAAATTATCTTAAACGTAATAATATTATAGATATATAATCTTGTACAAGTAAATTTTCTACACAAAATCCATTATATGTTTTTGTATCAACACACTCAAAATAAAATCTTTCATACTACAAAAATTGAAATGGGTTAACAGTGTTAGATGAGAGTTGTATATATGGTTTCGTTTTTTAATTTATGAAAACATGTTTTGGAGTTAGATAGATACACAAATGTATTAATGGATATTTCTTAATATAATGATTTTTTAAAAGGGAATTTTAGTAATTATCCTTAGTTATGGAGAGATAACTATAAAAAAAGGAGAAAATTAAAAATAAATTCTTAGTGAAAATAATAAAAAGCAAAACCTTAAATTTATATTTGTGTTTGTGCAAATTATTCATTTCTACTCTTATATTCTTAATTTGATCAATTAACTCTTGTTTTCTTTAAATTTGTTTAATTAACCCGTATGGTCACTAAATTTTTTGAATTAATTAATTAATTAATTGACATATATTAAGTCCTCGATTCTACTATGCATGCATATATGATATTATTAAAAAACATTTATTTATAATATGACTTATATTAGGTCTTAATTATGTACAAGAGCAATTGAAATTTCTTAAAACATACTATTATCTTTTGAGTGGATTCTATTTTTCTAAGATAATTTATTTATTAATATAGACCTAACATGAATATAAAATCATCTAATTTAATTTTCATGTAATTAGCATGCATATTTAACATAGAGATATGATAGAAGATAGCTATTAGTTAATCGGATACAGTTACAGAACACAAGGGTTAATTGAAAATAAAAAATAAAAAATACAAGATTAATTGACAAAATTAAAAAAAAAGTTACAAATAAGTAATTAACATAAATACATGAGTGAAATTAGGCCATTTACCAATAATAGATTCACTTCACGTGGATTTAATATAATTGTCTCCCATTCATACGTCTATAAGCTACAGCCCGCGTGCGTTTAAAATGGATCTATGAAATAATTACTCTCCAAAGAACAATAAACTTTTATTTATATTGATTAATGTGACAATAACTTTTTTATGCTCAACCAATCATTTAATATTCATAAAATTTACAATATAAATTTTGATGAGCAAAAATAACTACATTTATGAATCCTAAATTTATAATTTATTATTTTGAAATTAAATCTAATAATTTATGTCTTTTTAAAAGGTTTATAAAACCTTTAAATAGGCTAAAAAACTTTATTTCTACTAAGAAACATATCATAATCCATAAAAGAAAATTAACAAACAATTTAAAATAAAATAATAAATCCAAAGAAATAACAAAATTGACCCAAATAACATCTTCCTACCCTAATTTTTTTAGATTTGATGGTTTGATTAATAATAAAATGAATCATAATTGACAAACAACATGTTAAATCATTTAACCAAATTTGAATATGATCTAACAATTAGATATTTTATTATGATCTTTTTTAGTTATTATTTTGGTATAACACTAACAAATCTCCTCTTAGGCCTAAACATGTCATGTTGATTAATACAAGTATTTGTTAAGTCATTCGTATTAAGATAAAACCTTATTTGAATGCTAAAAATCTTTATTTTCTACAAACTTATCTACATCATTCCCTCTTGGTTGGAAATAACTCATCATCAAGTCTTCTTCTTTCTTTTGATAAGGTGTGAAGTGTTGAACATTAAAGATGTCAGAAGTTTTCATATGACTAAGAAAAAGAAGTATGTATGCATTGTCTTTAATCTTCTACAACACCTTATAATAAATTATCTTTATTTTCTTTAGCTTATTATATATGTCTACTTGAAACCTATCATGAGTAACTACTACCCATATTAGACACCAACCTCAAATACAACTATCATGCTATGAGTATAAATCAGGGTTTTATACTTTATATTGTTATCAATGATTTTCTTCTTGATATGTTCATGAATACCATACAAGTAATTTGTCATATTTTCATTTTGGATACTCGGTTATCTAATAAAAGGAATATGTGTTAACTTCAGCACTCTAAATAAATTATATTTATAAACTATCTTAAATGAACTTATTTGGATGGTCTATTCTAAAACCTATTATAAGTAGACTCATATTATAACAGGATTATATCCTACTATTTTGGTTGTCTTCCAGCAAACTCACAATAAGTTTTCAAGGTTATATTAACCATCTCTATCTACTTACTTGTTTTTACAATAAGTTATTAACCATCTCTATCTACTTACTTGTTTAAGGATGGTAAGCATTACTAAAGTTTAGTTGAGTACCCATCTTTCCTTACTAGCTTTTCTAGAAACTACTTCTAACATTCACGTTTTTCTGAAGTGATAAATCTAGGAATGCTATGTAAATGAACCATCTCATTAAAATAAAAGTGGGTTATCTAGAATGCTTCTATGATCTTTTAACAGACTATGAAATGGACTATCTTTGAGAACTGATCTACAACTAGAAAAATAAAATCCATGGATTGTTGGGTATGAGGTAAGCCTAGCTATGAATCCATACTAATATATATGCATAAAGCTTCAAGAACCGGTAATTGAGTAAACAACAAAACATTTGATAAGATTCCCTTGGACATCTAATAAAAAACACATCTTCTCGTAAAATTAAATACCTAGTCTAACAACTTAGACTAATAATAATCTACTGCTATTAGGGCCAATGTATTATCTCATTCAAAGTGTCCTTTATAGTACAATTCCTAGACAATATGTTCTTATAAGGAGCAATCTGAAATACATAGTTGTAAACCATGAAATACATAACTATTCAGGAGTATAAAGTTATCTCGTTTACGCAAGGTACTTAACAAAATGACTCATATACTGAGTGCATCAAATGGTTTGTTTAGGCTTCATGATTTGCATCTTAGTGAAAAGGCATACTCTTGCATAAACAACACCTACTTTGCATGTCAATAACTTAATTTATGTTGTCTATTTATGTATTTCATAACTTTATGGTCTATGATTAAAACAAACTTTTTCTGCACAAGGTAATATTTCCAATGCATGAGACTCTAAATAATAGCATAAAACTCCATATCATATATGAAGTAGTTCTTCTTTAAGCTTGATAACTTTTTATAAAAAAAAAAAAAGCAATTGGTCATTCATCCTAGTTAAGAACTCCTTAAATGATTATTATCATAGTTTATTTCAAATAATTTTTTTAAGTCTGAAAGTGCTAGTATATAAGCTTTACTAATCTTCTATTTTACTAACATAAGCTAAATTTGAACTCATCTATTCACTGAAAGGTACATCCCTTCGAACACTCCATAATGAGTGCAACAACTAAAGTTTTAGATGAATCTCCTATAAAAGAATGTAAATTAATGAAAAATCTAAACATCATGAATGTTTCTTGGAGTTAGCCACTCTATAATTGTAGAAATCTTAGATTATTTAACCTGAATGCCATCAATAGATATAATAAAATAAGAAAAATTACATTACTAGTTAATAACTTAAACTTTTTGCATTTGATATATAGTTTTTTATTCCTCAAAGTGCCAAAAATACCTCTTAAATCCTTAAAGTAGGACTATAAATCAGGATGTCATTGAAATAAACCACAACAAATTTCACTATGAATGGTCTTAATTTCTAATATATGAACCTCATGAAAGTGCTAAGAGTATTTCACATATCATATAACATGACCATCTATTCATATAAACCATATTCTATTTTAAAGGATATCTTTTACTCATTCCCGACTTGATTCTAATATGATTGTAGTCATTCTTGAGATCGATCTTGGAAAACACCCTTAAACCTGACAATTAGTCAAACATGTCATTTAGTTATGATATTCAGTATTAGTATCTTATTGCGACCTGTTAATAGCTTAACCCTCAACTCATATATGTTATAAACCATTATTTTTAAGGAATAAGATAGTTAAAACTTTACATGAGCTCATATGTTGTTAAATATACTCCTTTTCTAGCAACTTCACCACCTATTTCAATAAAAAAAAATTTAAGGTTAATCTATAAATTGTTATATTAAATAAACTATAACTCAATACCAGATTGATATAGTGTTGTATCTCTCTCATGTGAGGTAATCTCTAGGACAACTCTTCTGATATCAAATCTATAAATTTTGTTAGCATACCATGTATTTCATTGGGACTGTTATTAACATTGTCCTTTTTTCCCAACTGCACTTCAATTTATAGTATCAACTTCTCTCAACCTTATTCAATCAATCTATTTGTAAATTTCCTATAAACTCAAGGATTTTGATATGAAATCCAAAATCCTTTGATATTTTCTCTTCTTGATCAAAATGCTATCTTCTTTGATCCTGCCTTTGGTCTTTAATGTTGGCTAAGGACCCATGGTTGTTCTCCTAGTCTTGGTCTCCCAAGTCTCTCTTCTTTAACCTATAGTTCAACTTTGCAATCTGCCTCCGCATGTCCTCTATAATGACCTCCTAAATGTTTCTCTCTCATGCGGTGACCTTTTGATCCCCTCCTTGATCACGCCACACTCTGCAACCTCATCCTTCTATGGTTATTAATAACAAACAACAAATAAACAAAAATCCGCAAGATTGTAACACCACATACAATGAACCTGAGATCATTAGGCTATGATACCAATTAATACTGGCTAAATCACAATAAACAACAAGCATAAAAAGATAGAAATTTTGATAAGTAAAAAAAATTACAGATATAAGCCCTAAGTTTATAATTTATTATTTTAAAATAAAGTCTAATAATGTATACCTCCTTAAGAGGTTATATAAGACCTTTAAATATGTTAAAAAAACCCTATCTCTACTAGGATACAAATCAAAATTTGAAAAAGAAAAATTAATATAAAATCCAAAATAAAATGATAAATCCAAACAAATAAAGAAAAAAAATTATAAAATTGGTCCAAATAACGTCTTCTAAACCTAATTTTAAGAGATCCACCAGTTTGATGAATGGTGAAGCATTTTTGTATATGAAAATAGCAGTTAGAATTATATAATTAAATTTAAAATCGATTTAATGATCAGATATTTTTTATTATGATTTTTTAGTTATTATTTTAATATGACACAACCAAACATTATATTGTACTTAGATTTATCCTACTTATCCATAAAAATATTAGTTAGATCATCTATATACTTTATTTGGAATAAAACATCATCTAAATGCTCAAAATCTTAATTTTCACGGGCTTACTTTGATCACCTCATTACATATATGTTTAGATGAAGTTTTACTATAATTTTTTTTATATGTATATCATTTTCAATTTAGGATACTCTTTTGTCATTGTGATTGCAATTTAATTTTATATACAAATTATGATGATCTATTTCTTTTAATTTCAAAGTTTGTTGTTTTATTTTTAAATATAATCGAATCGTCAATGACAATACATAATAAGTGTACTTCTCTCATTTGCAAAAAAATTTGTGGTGGATAGGTTTTCCATTGATTTTAATATTTATTGACCTTTTAATTATATGAACATTTGTTAAAAAAAATTGAAGAAATTTAGTTGTACTAATAATAAAGAAAATACAAAAATAATAGTGGTAGCAAAGTAACAGAGGAAAGGTAATGAGAAATTGATAACGAAAAAAAAAAGGACAGGCGTGAAAGGGTTCTCAGATAAAACCCTTCCCTTCCCTACTGTATTTGTCTCTCTCTATCACAACATCTCTCGGTAGGGCGTAATAAGAGAGAAAGATATGTAATATATACAAAGAGAAGCTTGAGAGATTTTACATTCCTTTTCATTTTCATGGTATTCTATAATGAGAAGAGGATTGAATATCTTCTTCTATGAAGAAGATGTCTTTCTTACAAGAACAGGATACGCATAGACAAAGCCCAGCATTGGTTCTTGATGGGCTTTATTGTGAAGAGGAAGGATTTGGGGGGGACTATTCTTGTGGTTTTGATGATGAAATTTGTGATCAAAATATAAAAAAGGAGCAAACTTTATCATCTGTTTTGCTTCAGCAAGACTTGTTTTGGGAAGATAATGAGTTACTGTCTTTAATCTCCAAAGAAAAAGAGACCCATGTTCGTTTTGAGAGTGGAGGCTCTATAGATGGATCTTTAATGGTGGCTCGTAGAGAGGCTGTTGAGTGGTTTTTGAGGGTAAAGGCACATTATGGGTTCAGTGCTTTGACTGGTGTTCTTGCTGTCAACTACTTTGATAGGTTCATTTCAAGTTCAAGGTTTCAAAGAGATAAGCCATGGATGGGTCAGCTTGCTGCTGTGGCTTGTTTGTCTCTGGCTGCTAAAGTGGAGGAAACCCATGTGCCCCTTCTTTTAGACTTGCAAGTATGTGCAAAATTTGCAATCTTGGTGTTTGTTAAAATGTCCTCATTGTGTGTTTATTGAACCATTTATCAATGTTTGATTTTGTGCTTTCTTCAGTTATTAATGATGGGGTCTCGTTTTTTCTTTGTTTTTTCAGGTGGAGGATGCGAAGTACATTTTTGAAGCCAAGACCATCAAGAGGATGGAGCTGCTGGTACTGTCAACTCTTCAATGGAGGATGAATCCTGTAACCTCAATTTCTTTCTTTGATCACATTATAAGGAGACTTGGATTAAAAACCCACTTGCATTGGGAATTTTTATGGAGGTGTGAGCGTTTACTTCTTTCTGTCATTTCTGGTAAGCAATTGAAAAGTCAATTAATTGATTGCCCTTCAATGGATTCACTTGTATCAAACACTCAATCCATCGGACATGAATCTTATCTAATGCTATAGTTTCTTCCAAACTCATGATTTCCGACATTGGATCTTGATTTCAGATTCAAGGTTCATGAGCTATCTTCCTTCTATATTAGCTACTGTGACAATGCTGCATGTTATTAAGGAGGGTGATCCACGTAATCAACTGGAATACCAAAAGCAGCTTATGGCTGTGCTCAAAACCAGTGAGGTTTGTGTGCTATTAACTTGGTTCCTCTGTTTCATTGTGATCCTAAATCCTCTGCTTTGTGAAGAAGTTTTGGACTTGGTGGTCTGTTGATTAATTCTGGTTGCTACATTTTAACAGGATGAAGTGAATGAGTGTTACAAGCTCATTATAGAGCGATCAGGCAGTCAAAACCAATGCCTCAAGCGCAAGTATCTGTCCACGCCCAGCAGCCCAAATGGTGTCATTGATGCATCTTTCAGCTCTGATATCTCAAATAATTCGTGGGCTGTGGCATCATCTCTCTCCTCGTCATCAGTGCCTCAATTCAAAAGAAGCAGAGCCCAGGTTCAGCAGATGCGGTTGCCTTCACTAAATTGTATGTGCGTGGATGTGCTTAGTAGTCCTCGTTAATCTTTCTGTATTAATGTCTTAAGCTATCATAATTTTCCTCTTTAGCGTCTTAACTGTTGTATGTGTAAGAGGCGCAGACGTTTTATGTCGCATGAATTAACAAATGCATTTCAGGCCAAATCTTTAGCGATCTCTTTGAGAAAGGAATGAGGAGGTGGTGAGGTTTTTCCTATAGGTATGAACATGATGTCTGTATTTGAACCATTCCTCCATTACATGTTACGTGGTTTACTAAATAAACCCAAGATTATCCTGTTTTTTGTTCACGTCAACCACATTAGTTTTGTTAGAAGTCCAACCATAGATGGAGTTGGACTCCTGGAATCTTTGTTTCTATTTCTAGAAAAATAGATTGATGGTTTGAGATTTTCAACTAAAGACAGTTCTTGCTGGGCTGTTCATAAGACAAACACCATCTCTGTCAGAGAATAATTGTTTAGGTGAAATAATTAATAGCACATTACATTTACAACTGTGCTTCTAGTGTTTTGTTTGTCTATTCTGCTCCAATATCAATGAGGACTCCTGTATGTGTGAACAATAAGACCAAAACTCAGTCCTTGCATATTGACGTTCGGGCATATTATTTTATAAAATATTTGGCGTGTTCAACCAAAAGCTCTGGTAAGAATTCTGTAAGTTTTTCACGCTTTTATGGTAGCATGGTCCTTTTCGGTAGAATTATTAGTTTATATATATATATATATATAAAAACTAATAATTCTACTGAAAAGGACCATGCTACCATAATATATATATATATATATATATATATATTTGTTATTTATGTTAAGAAAATAGCTTCAAATATTTGTGTAATCATAACGTAATTAGCTTTTTATAATTAAGTCAAAATTATAGTTAATAGTAGCAGATTTTATAGAATGTAAATCAGAATTCTTTCTATTTAATAAAAAAGACTCTCGTGGAGGGAGGTCATTCAGTCAAATTAACATGGTATCAAAGCCGCACTTTTGAATTTGCATTTCGCTGTCTTGCCTTAGTTTTTCTTGGGTTTTCTTGATTGAGTTTTGGTTAGTCCTAGATACATAGAGCTCTTGATTTTTTTTGCATTTTCTTTGATTCTTGGTTGTTTTTTGGGTTTTGGATTTTCTTTTATTCCTCTTGTTTTGGTTTGTCAAGACAATGACATCAAATAATTCTAATTTGTTTAGTGTTCGATTCATTGGAAAGAATTATTCCATCTGGGAATTTCAGTTTCAAGTATTTGTCATGGGAAAAGAATTATGGGGTCATATGGATGGTAGTGATCTAGCCTTTATCGATTCTACAAAATTGCTTTAATGAAAGGTCAATGATGCTCGGGTAATATCTTGAATTTTGGGGCCTGTTGATCCTTTTATTGTTTTTAATCTAAGGCCATATAAAACAGCAAAAACCATGTGGGAATACCTGAAGAAGGTTTACTGTCAAGACAACAATGCTAGACGTTTTTAATTAAAAAATGATATCTCTAATTATTCTTAATGCAATTTTTCCATTCAGGATTATTATTTTGGTTTTCAAAATTTATGGGTAGAATATACTGATATTATTTGTGCCAAAATACTAGCCAAGTCTCTCTTTATTGTTCAACAGGTTCATGAGCAAAGCAAGTTCGATCAATTTTTAATCAAATTACAATCTGAATTTGAGATTACTTGCTCAAATTTAATGAACCAAGATCATTTTCTCTCTTTGTATGTTTGTTTTGGGGAATTACTGCGTGAAAAACATCTCTTTACACAAGGTAATTTTAAACAGGACAATTCAGTTGCAGTTGCTTTTGATGCCCAGGGAAAAGGGTTGGAATATAAGCAATATACAGTGTTATGGTTGCAAAGAATATGGACACATTGCTAACAATTATAGAAAGAAGTTCTGTAATTATTGTAAACAGCAAGGCCATATTATCAAAGATTGTCCCACTCGTCCTTAAAACAATAGAATAAGTGCTTTTCGAGTTGTGATGTTCGACAACTCATTTACGATAGCTGCATCCAATACTCTTACTTCTGAAATGGTACAACAAATGATTCTTACAGCTTTGGGGCTATAAGGTAACGATTTCAATTCTCAATTTTGGCTTGTTGATTCTGCTGTCATAAATCATATGACCAACTTATCTAGTATGCTTAAAAATATGCATGAGTATCATGGTTCATCACAAATTCAGGTTACTAATGGTGGTTATATACCCATTACTAAGGTTGGAGATATCGCTCCAACTTTCAAGAATGTTTTTGTATTACCAAAGTTGTCTACTAGTCTTATTTCAGTTGATCAATTGGTGGATGATAATTGTGATGTGCATTTTTCTCGTAATGGCTGTCTTCTGCAGGATCAGATGTCGGGAAAGGTAATCATGAAGGGGCCTAAAGTTGGAAGATTATTTTCGCTGCATTTTTCCATTGCTTGTTGTCTATCTTTTACTTGTACAACTATTCAAAATAAAAGTGAAGTATGGCATAAACATTTAGGCCATCAAAATTCTATTGTTTTGTCTAGATAGTTGAGTTCTGGTTTGTTGGGAAATAAAGCTAAATTTTCTTCTCATGATTTTTTTATTTACTGTTCTACATGTAAATTAGGCAAGAGTAAAACTCCTCCTTTCCCTTCATATGACAATTGTGCTACAAAATGCTTTGATATTATTCATAGTAGTGTTTGGGGTTCTACACTTATTATTTCTCATGCTCATTACAAATATTTTTATGATATTTATTGGTGATTACAGTTGGTTTACTTGGGTGTATTTTCTTCTTTCCAAATATGCGGTCTTTTATGTTTTCAAGTCATTTTTTACCTATATTGCAACTTAATTTTCTACTAGTATTAAGGTATTGAGATCTGATTCGGGTAGGGAATATATGTCACATGAATTTTATGATTTTTTACAGCAGTAAAATATTGTATCACATCGTTCCTGTCTATATACACCACAACAAAATACGGTTGTTGAACGTAAAAACTATCATCTTTTGGATATCACTAGAACCTTATTACTTGAGTCTTCTGTACCATCTAAATTCTGGATTAAAACCTTCTTTATTGCAATTTATATGATCAATCAATTGTCATCAAAGGTGTTAAATTTTGACTTCCCACACTATCATCTACATCACAAGTCTCTTAGCTATCATAACTTGCATACTTTTGGTTGTGTTTGCTTTGTTCATTTGCCTTCTCATGAATGATATAAACTTTCTGCTCAGTCTGTTAAATGCATCTTTTTAGATTATAATGTTTCTCACAACGATTTGGTTTGTTATGATCTAAGCTGTAGCAAATTTTATATTTATAGAAATGTTGTCTTCTTCGAAAATTAATATTTTTTCCCTACTCATGTTGCATTTTCCTCTGTTGTTCCTATTCTTTCTCATTTTAAGGATGTGTCATCTTTTGAGCGGTTCAAGCCTGTAATTGTGTATGAAAGACATTGACTAATTTTGCCACTTCTCGAGATTAACCCACCACCTGATACCACTCTCGAGATTGCTTTTGAGCCTTTTACTTATCGGTCTACTCATCACCGATGTACGATAGTATCTCATCCTCCTGATTAGTATGGTTTTTCTGCTACTCTATCTGCTATTATTGTCCCATCATGTTACTCATAAGTTGTCTAGCATGAGTGTTGGCAGCAAGCCATGCAAGAGGAACTCCAAGCTCTTTAGGATAATCATACATGGGAACTTGTTTCTTGTCCTCTAACTGTTAAACCTATTGGGTGTAAATGGGTGTGCTCGATTAATCTTTGCTTTGATGGAACTTTAGATCGATATAAAGCAAAGTTGGTTGCTCTAAGAAATAGACAAAAGTATGATGTGGACTATAAGGAGACTTTTTCTCCTGTAGCTAAAATGACTACAGCACACTATTATTGTCATTGCTGCTTCCTAGGCTTGGCAACTTCATCAAATAGACATTAAAAATGCTTTTCTCCATTGTGATCTTAAAAATGATATTTATATAGCACCTCCACTTGGTTTATTCTCATCATCTACATCAGTTGTGTGTAAGTTGAAGCGGTCCTTATATGGTTTGAAACAAGCTCTCTAAGCATGGTTTGACAAGTTTTGCACTGCCTTGCTTCGTTTCTCTTTTGTGCAAAGCAAACATGATTCCTTTTTATTTCTTTGCATAACATCTACTGGTTTTGTTCTCCTTCTTGTTTATGTCAATGACATTGTCATTACAGGCACTGATTCTTTATTGATTAGCAACCTTTAGCACCATCTTCAGGATTGCTTTCACATGAAAGACCTTAGTTCTCTTTCTTACTTCTTGGGATTGGAAGTTCATTCTTCTTCTTCTGGTGTATTTGTGCATCAGCATAAATATGCTCATGACTTGATTACTTTGGCTGGTCTTCAAGATTCTTCTTTGATGGATACTCCTTTAGAGATGAATGTTAAGTTTTAACGTGGTGATAGGGATCTTCTGCCTAATCCAACTCTATATCGGCAATTAGTTGGTAGCTTGAATTATCTTACTATTACTCGACCTGATATCTCTTTTGCAGTTCAGCAAGGCAGTCAATTTATACAATCTCCCCGTCATTTATATTTGGTAACTGTTCTTTGCATCATTTGATATCTACTTAGCTCTTCTAGTAGTGGCCTATTCTACCCTACTGGTTCTTCTATCTACCTTATTACTTTTAGTGATGCCGATTGGACAGATTGTCCTGATACATGTCGCTCTGTCACAGGTTGGTGTATGTTTCTTGGTGATTCCTTGATATCTTGGAAGAGTACGAAACAAGCTTGTGTTTCCAAATCTTCGACTGAATATGAATATAGAGTCGTGTCAACTACTTGCTCTGAGGTTGTTTAGCTTCATGGACTGCTTGCAGAAATTGGATTTCTCCATAGTACTCTTACTCTTTTTTATGCTGACAATACGAGTGCTATTCAGATTGCTATCAATCCTGTTTTCTATAAGCATACCAAGCATATCAAAGTGGATTATCATTCTATTTAAGAAGCCGTGGATATTCATGTAAATCAAAATTATTTCTATTTAATTAAAAGAAAAACTCTGGGTCATTCAGCTAAATTGACATTTTACATATTATTGTCCCAACAAATTCTCCCCTTTTTCTTTTTATCTTTTGTATTTTTTGCTTTTAACTATGGTATAGTTTGGTAATTAATGGTCACAATAATGCCTTTGGTGTGCTCAAATTCCAGAGAGAAAAAAGAAGGGGAGAATTTGCAAGGCAACAGCAAAGGCGCCTGGCCCCTCTCGATAATATGATTCTGGAATCATGTGATAGTTAAAACCCAGCTGTAAATGGTTGAAGTTTGGAAATTTGGATTTCTTAGTAAAAGACCATATGGCATGATGCATTACCAACTTGACCTCAAAATTATTAAAATCCCCCAGACTGTACTATATGGCAATTCTACCCATGGGCATGTGCAGTTATCGGCCTTGTGGTCAGGGTTTCAGAAGTCAGAATCAATGTTCTCTGTAAAGTCTACTCGAGCATATTAATTTTTTAAAGCTTAACAATGCAGCATTTACTGTAAATAAAACAGTTCCAAGGATTTTGCCTATTTGGGAACCACAGTGATAATCTCTTAAAGCAAAAGTTGCAAATAGCGAGGGAAACCTATATAATGATGGCGACAACCCAATTGCCGTTGATGGTTTTGCGTTGTTTCTCAAGGAGAAGAAGCCTTATAACAATCTCTTAGACATCTTTTATAAGAAAGCACGGGCAAATAACAAAAATACGAACGAGGAGAGATGCTGGTCTCTCCTGCAGAACTTCCTCACCTGCTTCAACTCATTATGTCAAACTTGGAAAAAGAAGAGACCTAAAAGGAGGAAAGAAACAAGCACATTGAAAGCATAGAAGCTTAAAGGATGAATATTTTGATGTACCAATGTGGAGCAGGGGACATGAGTCATGGCAGTGAAAGAACAGTAAGGTTATCAGAAACAGTTTAAGATTGTATTCAAAACCTCACGAGGAGATTTAAGGGTGGTAATTGGGCATATACTCATCGTGTTTTCAATCGGCTTTGAGTTCAGTTAGTGGCTCCGAAAAAGAAAATTCTCATAAATATATCACTTCGAGTATAAATATATTACAGGAACAAGACTCCTGACAAGATGTTTAATCTTTTCCATGTGAAAGCTAAACAGATGATATTTTAATTAGGAAATAAAAAACATTTATGAGGTCCTCATAATGAGGAGAAATTGTCAAAACATTAGTACGCCCTTGTCTTCTTCTTTGGTGCTGAATCTGAAATTGGACGGTGCAGATTGTAGAACCAGTGGGCGGAAAAGTTCAGCTACTCCCTGCCTGTTCCTCTCGTAAAGGAGTTGCTTTCAAGAAAGGTAAGCTAAATCAATCTCTCAGCATTTCACAGCCTCAAGAGCCAGTGTAACGTATGAAGGCGGGTAATGGTCACAAGAATTACAGTTACCCTCTCTTGATTAGCTAAATGGCTAACGATTTGATTGCTGTGGTCTAATCAGGATGAAGAAATTGGGCATCTCAGGTAGGACCGCACTGGATTCAAGGTCTCATCGGCTCTGCTAGAATGGAAGTTCATGGTGGTGGGGTAAAAAAGTACAGAAAAGGGTTTCACATGAGCAGACCTTAGTAGGGCAGTTGGCCATCCTGTGCCAACTAATTTGACAGGATTTAATAAGAAGTAGACAAAAACATCTATGATTAAAAGATGTATTATTAGGAGGCACATAATGCACAGCCAAAATGCATAATTTTCAACAGAATATAGTAATTTGGTTAAGAATTAAGCGGCTCAGTGCATAATGTACAGCCAAAATGCATGATTTCGACACAGCATTGAGTTAAACTTGTAATTTCAATACAACATGTTTTGAATTGAAGGAAAATAAAAGAAGAAAGCAGAGTTTCAGTGTATCTTGCATTTAATCACAACTCTGTTTATGAACATTGTTTGTCTAGCTAGCTATCCATGCTTTATTCTCAACTTTAAATAGTTCATTAAATCATCCAACAAGAAACTGGACTCAGTAATTAGTTCACTCCTCGGATTTTCAATTAGATTTTCTCTTCATTTAAACCCTTTATTGAATTATTAGGGTCTCCAAAGTTTAGTGTCTATTCATCTTGGTCTTTTATCATTTAACTCTTTTGATTTTATTCAAATTGACTTCAAATGTCAATTCTTCTATTCAATTAAGCTCCCAAAAAGATGAATTGAACCTCCAAACTCTGTCAAAATCTTTATTTTTATTTTTGATCCTTTAATTCTTTTAAGTTCGGCCAAATCAACTCTAAATATCATTTTTTTTCTTCAATTATGTCCCCAATTGAATTAATTGAACCTTTAATTTTTACCATTCCCTTTATCGCATGTACACGACATTGTGACAATCATCCTTCTAAATTAAAATTTTGGTGGTGTGGAAAAAGCAATGAATTCTTGTCTTTTTATGGTTTAAAAGGTTTGAAATCACTAACTAATATTTTAGTCACTAAAAACCCTAACTAATATTTAGAGTCTAGATAAAAGAACTAGTCGTTTATAAAAAAGACAATATTATATCTGGTATACCTATTAGGTAAATTGCACTGCTCACTTGTCTGATTATTATTAAGGTTTTGTTATGTTTTTCTAATCATTGATTTGTTTATTGGTTAAAATAGGTTCACCTCTAATTAGTTTCTAAACTTTCTTTTCTTCATAATTAAGCCCTTAAATTGACCAATTGAGTTTGTTGGAATTAAAAAACTAGTCTCCAAAACTTATATTTCTTGCAATTTAACTCAAATTAGGCTTTCAAACTTAATTTCCTTTCAATTAAGTCTTCAATTAAACCAATTAAAAGTTTATTTAAGTCCTTGAATTTAAGCAATTCTTTCAGAGTTAGCCAAATTGACTTTCAAACTTAATTTTTCTTCAATTAAGTTCTTAATTAAGTAAATTAAATCCATTAAAAACTTAATTAAGTCCCTTGATTAAATCAAATCAACTGTCAAACTTAATTTTGCTTTTGATTAAATCAACTAGGCCCTCCATAGTTGTAATTGAGTTCCCAACCTTTGTTATTTTGTTTAATTTGATCATTTGACATCTAATTTATGAAAATGAGTCTCTATTAATAAAAAAAATTATAACAAAAATATCAATTATAGCGACACTAGTAAGAAAATGCACATCCTTTTTCCATTCCATACCCATAATTTCATGGAGAGTTTTTTTATTTTTTAATATATATTCTTCGATTGATAATAACAGCAATTATTGTGGAGAATCGTAACTCATCATCTTCATTAACATAATTGAAAAATAAGATTGGTCACATCTCTATCGCTAGAGAATGTTGTTTGTGTTAAAAAACTAAGAGATCATCAACACATTTTATGAACCATCAATAAACAAAATATACTAATTGATATTTGAAGAAAGAAGAGTTAATCCATATATCTATGAAACAAGATTTGGTATCTTAACAAAATGTAGATTCTGAGACGGGCTACGAGTGTGTTATAAGAGCTTGAAACGTGTTGTAAGTATTATAATAAATAAAAATAAATAAAAGCCAAAACTAACTTAAAGCCTCATACTTTTTTTTTATCAACTAGATTCCACATTGCTTCTTCCTACTCTATTTCCCAATATACTAAAACTTCACTAACTTCGTTTTCTTTTTCTACCTTTTTCGTTGATTTTTTCACTAATTCAAATTTATATCCCCAATTTATATGGTTAAATAGACACTAATTCAAATTCAAGATAGAAATCATAGCTAAGATTTAAGAAAATTTTGCATTTTTGGTCAAGGTATGCGCTTAAATTCAAATCAATCACATTATATATATATATATATATATATATAAGATTTGAAATGTGATTATTGTGGTTTAATTAATTTCATGGTTAGAGTTTTAATTCATTGGATATTATAAGTTTTAGTTGTAGTTGAAAGTGTAGATTGTAAAATGTGTATGGTTTTCTACTTAAGGCTTAATTTATGCTATAAAATACTTAATTTTCAGCAACAACTATATATTAATAATTTATTAAGAATAAAGTTTGACCGCGTCTTATGTTTGAGCTATTATGTTAAAGCAATATAGAATTTTGTAGGTGGATGTTTGTTGAAATTTCTCAATGATGAATTAGTGTTGAAAATGTTAGAGCATTTTAGATTTTATATGTAGCTTTCTTTAAATTCCTACTACTCTTGTTAAAAATCAACATTATTTGGTAAAGGACCTAAATTAGTATTAGTTATGATTAGTTTTTGAAAATCTTAGGGTTTAATTTCACAGTAAATATTCATTATTGTAAAAGCACCATATTCTTATGATTGAGAAAGCCAACCTCATCTTCTCTCAGCCCATTCAATTAACCACACAAATACAAAATAAAAATCTATATTGAATGGTTTGAGCATAAATGAAAGTATTCAATTATTGATAAAACAACAATAAACTAACAAAAATAAGTTATAAAGAAGAATGAAGTTGGAATAAAGATAATTAAGGTTCTTGAACTGTGAAGAACCTTAATATATTTTTTTAATTTTTTAATAATAAATCTATATCATAGTTATGTTTTTTTTTTATGTTTTAAAAGTATTTTAAAAAAAAATTAATTTTTTTTATTTTTTTATTTACTGCAAATTAATATATTTTGGTATTTTTGAATCATTTTAATGCTCTAATAATAAAAAATAAAATAGATCATGCATACAAGCCTGGTCTTTTGATAGCTTTTTTGTTTTATCCTTTTGTTAACTCTTCATTTTTTTACATAGTTTTTAAATATTATTATAAATTTCAATTTGAATTTTAATAAATTTTTTTAATTACTATATGTTTGATCTGAAAATAATAATTCTAGTAATATATTGTTTATGAAAATTCAATTGAAATGAGTTGTTTATTATTAAAATATTTCAATAGATTTGGAACAAAATTTTATAATATTTATTATTTTTCTTTAATTTTAATTTGCATAAAATATAAACATACTATTTTAATATTTTTTAACTTAATTTAACAATTATATTTAAAAAAATAGAAATAGTGCTTCCAGTTAAAAAAACATTGTGTTAGCTAAGATAAATAAGAGACGTATTAATAAAAAAAATTATAACAAAAATAAAATAATTATATTTTTTGTTTTAGTGATAATATTAAAGAATTTTTTGATACCGAAAAATAATTTTTACATTTTAAAAAAATCTAGATTCCAACAGCTTGGCGTGGACATACAATCTTCTTTAAACTATAACTGTCCACAATCTTGTTTAAACTAAAAAGTTATAGCATAAAATAACCTTTAAGTTTGGATACATGTTATAGAATTTCACCAAAAGCTTCCTCTAACTGATGTTCATAACTTATTTATACTAAGAAAATTCTGTCATTAAGATAATTTAGATTTTAAGTAAAGCTGACTACTTAGTCATTAAATAAAAACAAATATAATAAAACAATCTACGTATTGTATTATTTTTTTAGGTAGCATTTGGGAAAGGGACTCAATTATTGTCCGGTAAAAGAATAAATTTTTTTAAAAAATTATTTTTTTATGTTTTTGAATTGCTTTGATATATTGATATCAAAAATAAATTTTAAAAAATAAAAAATTATTTTATAGCATTTCCAAGTGAAAAATACTTTAAAAAATAATCACTCAATTCCCGGATCCATGACCAACATATAGACATTGTTCTCCTTTAAGGTTTTATACTTATACAAGTCTAAACTTACATACAAAATTATCTATTAAATAACTCAATCAGAGTTCAACGCAGTAGTAATAACAAAACTAACTTCATATTATGATTTGATTATCTTAATACAAGAGTTAATATAATTTTATAGAGCACTAACTATATATAAAGAAAATGTACAAATTACAACCAAAAAGTAGGCGGTGAAAGTCCAATAAACTGATTCTTTAACAAGTTAAAAGCCTGAAAAGATAAATAATAAGAAGGTGAGTTCAACAACTCAGTTAGTAGATAATTTTCAATATACACACATGAGATAATACAACAATGAGGAATACACACACACACACACACAATTATGACTCTAGGTTCTCATAGGAAGCTTTTTCAAATATGTCATAACAAAAATATCATAAAGTAAAGCTCGTCAGAAAATCAAAATGCAATGAGTATAAGGCTCCATACTGTGGGATAATTAGTCCATACAGGTTGGTGACTCCCCCAATCAACTAGGGTTCAGATACGATGTGCACAAAAACTAACCTTATCCTATTAGAATGAGTATTCTGACTAGCATACCATAAGTTCATAATCATAATCAAATAGACATATTCATATCTCAAGACTCAACTTATAACATCAATCAAATGAGGAACTATCAATTTAGAAGTCAATTCAAAATATATATTGGTTCATATCAAGAATTCAGATTCAATAATTGATCATGCTTTATCGTAACAATGATAATAATCAATATATATTATCAAGAAGCATGATCCAACTTATATTAACAAATCAAATATTTATAATATTTTTCATGCATATGAAAAATTATCCACTCACTTGACTCAAAAGCAAACTGCAGTCAAAAGCAAATATTAAAGGAAATCCTATTAATGTCTTGCCGATAGAATATCAAGATTATCTAAATATAAAAGAGACATATTCAAAAATAACTTGAGAGAACATACAAACTATTTAATATATTTAACTAAGGGTCTATTTCATAATCCTATATGTTTTTAAACTAAACTAGTCATTTTTTCTAAAAACACAAAAATTAAATGGTTTTCCCGAAATCTAATCTATAATAAAAAAAAATAATAAGACTTGATAATAATTCACTAAATAATCCTTAATTATTCATCAAACCAATCTGAAAAGGCTAATATTACAACTAGGGATCAAATTAAAATTTATCATATTTTTAAGGGTTAAATTATAACTTTGTCAAATTGGAGAACCAAAATAAAAATATAATAATTAATTACTATAGTGGAATTATATCCATAATTCATCCTTATTTCTATCAAGAATGTCAAATTATGCTACAAGGATCATTTTGGAATTTTTTCAAATTTTTAAGGTCAAATTGTAAATTTTATCAAATGGGAGGGCCAAATTGAAAGTGTTAAAAATTCATAACTATATTGGAATTATGCCTATAATTCATCTTTTATTCTGTCTATAATTTCATGATATACTCCAATGACCAATTTATAATTTTTTCAAAGTTTGGATACTAAACCATAATTTTCACAAATTGAGAGATTAAGCTTGTAAAACTCGACTTTGACTAGAAAAACTTGACAAATTCGACATAAACATTTTGGTCAACCTCTTTAGCTCACCTTTTACCATCCAAGTGTTTTTACTAGCTAGTTTGCCTAACCATTTTATTAAAAATCTCTTATATTGGTTGCTTATTCAAATACTGACTTTGTTGGTATCCAACACATATTCAATTATATTTGAATATTCTCATTAGAAGTGAGTAAAAAAATCAAAAAATAATTAAATTAAAAAAATTAGAAAAAATAACTGAAAAAATCAAATCATGAAAAAAACCGATTTGAATTTTTAAAAAATCAATTAGTTCAGTTTGGTTTCGATTTTATAAGCCTAAAATAATAAAAAAAACCAAACCAAACCCCAACCAGAAAAAAAAACCGAGCCAAATCAATCCATACTGAAAAAAAGAGCCAAATCCAAAAAATCAAGCTAGTTGGTTTGAATTAGTTTTTCCCAAAATAACCAAAACTAGTTTGTTTGAATCGGTTTTGGTTTTTTTCCAAAAAAAACTAGTTTTGGTTACTTTTTTAATAAAAATCAAACCGAACCAACAAATCACCCCTAATTCTCGTGAATACTGCTACATTTATTCTAAAATTTCAACCACATCCCCGTCAAAACCTTTTAATGGATATAGATTAAAAAAAATTAAAAACTAGGCTTATATGCAAATTTGATGGTAGTTCAATCACATACACATGGAGTTTGTTTTCTTCAACACCTTATATGGTGTGAACTTCCTTGACTTTAGCTTATGATAGGCGCCTTTAGAAAATTTCTCTTTCTTTAAGTGCATAAAATGTCTCCATCTTCAAGTTTTTTAACTTGACAATATAGATTAGTTATATTAACACACCTTTTATTACTTACCTTTATTTCCTTATAAACCCTTTATACGTAATCTATAAAAAAAATTTCATTATCATATACCCAAGCTCCAAATGGTAAAAAAGCTTAATCAAGCACATAATGAAATTCAAGTCTATATACAGCTTTAAAAGGTGTTTTCTTATTTTTTTTAAGTTTATAAAGTTATTGTAAGCAAATTCAGCTTTTGACATAACTTTCAATAAGAAATCTGAACATAGTCCCTAACTTTTGGCTAACCATTTTTTGTTTTTTATTTTTTTTAGGGATGGCATGTGCTAAAATATTTCAATCCAGATCCTATTTTTCTCCGCAAGGTCCTTTAAAAATGTCTCATAAATTTAGCATCCCTATAAAAAATAATAAAAGATAGGACACCATATAGCCTCATTATATTCTTGAAGAACATTTCATTTATATGAGTCACATCCAGATTTTTAAAACAGGAATAAAATGTGTCACTTTCAAAAATCAACATATATAAAAAAATTAAAATCATAGACTTTTATTATCTTTAAGAGTCCTAAGATAAATTTTATACGTAAATGAATCAATGGTGCCTTCAGGGGAATGTATAACCTTATATTTTGTGAGCTATCTTTATTAAATTGACAAGATGCACATCTTTTTAACCACCCTATCAACATCTTTTAATATTTTCAACCAAAAATACCAATCAACCATTATTGCTATCATCTTGTCTTGACCAAAATGTCCTTTAAAGCCATTTCAATGAAACTCTTTAATGATTTATCCATACAAAGACCTCTTATAAAATATATAAATGATTACCCTTAAATAAACATTCATTATGTAATCAACAAGGCTAAGATATAAATTAAATATATACTAATAAATACTCATTATTCATGTCATGCCAACCCCTCTAACTTCACAACTATATGTCTGAAATATGGATACAAATATTCTAGCACATAAATTATATTAGTTTTTTAGATACAAACTGATTTTTTATATCTTTAGAGCACATAGATTGAGTACTTATTACCATTAGCAAAGCAAATCACATGTTAAGTGTATATACTACCACATTAGACTTTCATCTAGTACTTTAGTGGAAAATTAAATTCATTAAGGTAGGAGATCCATTTCACATGACATTTGCTAAGCCTTTTTTAAAAATTCAAATACTCTAATGCTTGATGGCTCGAATAAATTGCAAACTCTCAATAACCAATAAATATTTTCAATGTTAAATAATACGCATAAAAACATAAAACTTTAAATCATAGATAAAATAACATTATTTAGCATTGGATAACTTCTTATTGAGAAATTCTTCTTGCTTCTTATTTCGGTTCAAAATCGCTCCATTACTACTATGAGATGCACCACACTCCATAACAAATAACTTGTCAAAATTAGAAAGTACTAGAATAAATGTTTTTGTTATGAAAGTATTAATTCTTTTAAAAGCTTTTTGGGCTAAATTTGACCACTCAAGATTGTCCTTCTTCAAGCATTAAGTAATAGGGTTTATAATGAAGTTGACATTTCTTATAAATCTTTATAAATGATGATAACCCTTTTAATCTCTAAACTACTATAAGGGTAGTTAATATAGGCCCCTTTATAATGTCTTGCACTTTCTTCGAAAATGGCTTTACGCCTTTAATTACCACAATAAAGTATAAAAACATAATTTTTTTTATAAGAGAATAAACACTTCTTCAAATTGAGAAAGAACTTATTTTGCTGGAGCACTTTTAGAACTTGATGTAATTGAAAAAAGTGCTCCTGCTCTTAGCTATATATTAGGACAAGATTGAAATAAACCATAATAAATGGCTTTAAGAATGGTATGAATACCTAAGTCACAACCCTTATAAATATGATTGGCACATTTAAAATGCCAAAAGCTTGGCTAACCATTCATAAAGGCTATCTAAGGTCTTAAATATGGTATTCCATTCATTGTCATTTCTTAATCAAATTTGATGATATTAGCTCTTTAAGTCAATCTTTGAAAACATCTTAAAGACAAATATTGATCAAGCATATCATTTAAATAAGAAATAGAGAATATGTATTCGATGGTGATTTTATTGATTGCACAAATGTCTACATATATCCTCTACGACGTATCTTTCATTAAGGTAAACAGAGTTAAATAAGAATAAAAACTCAAACTTTCATATATCAAACCATTACCTAGCAATTTTTTGCCTATTTTTTTTCATCTTTGCATACTTCAAATACGATATTCTATGAACTAGTAGACTTGGTAAAGGAGCACCAGGTATCAAATCACTAATTTCAGGAGACAAAGACTCCCGAGATAAACTCTCTTCAATAGACCTTATTAAAGCTTCTCCTTCTCCTATGAGTTATCAATCCTGCATGGACAAAAACAAAATATAACAAAAAGTCACAAGCAAGGCAGTTAAATAACATATTTGGCAAGATGGTTTGGTAATATCCTTTAGCCATCTTATTGACTTTATATTCAGTTGAAGTTAAGGCTAACACAATGATATATATAAGAACATGGCCAATCATCAACGTGGCTAAAAGATCATGCTCATGAGATATGCACAAGAATGTAGATTCATGCCACAGATCAAGCTACAAAAACATATAGTGATTGCATTACCACAGGGTAGGCAACAACGTGGTTCAATAGTTATTGGTGGTTAGAAGTGGAATAGTGGTTTAACTCTTTTCTATTTGTTTGTTAATTCAGTTATGTTGATTCATGTTATGTACTGTGTGGCTATAAATACCAAAGGATATTTTAATAGAGGTGTGCTGAAAATTAACTCCAATCATAAACTTCTTCTCTATTATAATTCTTATTCCTTAAATTAATTCTATCACATAGTTCTTCTCCTCATCCAAGTTCAGACAATGCTTACTATTTACTTTATGTGGAACCCTCTAATAATGGGTGTCACACCCGGACATCGCGGCGACCGATTAAAAATATATAAAAAAAAAAAAAAAAAAAAAGATATCTAGTATCTTGTTCTTTTAGGGAAAAATATCATGTTTAAGGAGTTGTCACCTAGTATTATGGTTACTAAGAACCCTAAATGGTCAATAGAGATTCTATAGTATGGGACTGGTTACGTGAAATGGAAGATATTATCACCCCTTAAACGTCCTACCTGAGGTAAGCTGCATTGCTGGTTTTATCTTAAATTGCTAAAGGTTTGCTTGCATTCTGTTCTTATGGTCATCCTATAATATTCTCGACTCTGGTATCAGTGAATATTCACCTATGGATATTTCTAACTTTGATGTTGATAAATATTGCGCAACCCACAAAGTACAGTATTCCTGACTCTTGTGCTAATGAATAAATCCATAAAATTTATATTATAAGTAAAAAAACTATATATATATAAGCATTGTTGCATGCATGCGTGAGTAATTCACGCATGTATGTAATAGTAACAAACTAATTAATCTAGCAAAAAAAAAAAAAGGAGTTCTCACCTAGCATGGCTATGGATGTGGCTGAAAACGAAGGTGAGGGATGCATGGTGATGATTGGGGATGTTTGTTCAGCTGAGAGGGGAGACCAAGGCTAGTGTGGTGGCGGTTTTGGTCTCAAGCCAGAGAGGAAAAGAAAAATAATGGAGGATATGCTTTGTCTGTTCTTGGTAATTGAGGAAGAAGAGGAGGAAAGAAAATCAATGAAAGGGGGGTGGCGACAGAGAGCAGAGAGTGGAATGTTAGTCCTCCCTTTTCACATATTATTCTTCTTTTTTTAGGTTCTCTCTGGTAATGGCATCCTTCTTTTTGTGCATACATTAAGATTTGTATTTATAGTATCAAAGTCCTTCGCATGTGAGAAACTAAGTTTTAATCAAACTCTTTTTTTTTTTTTTTTTGAAGTTTGAATTTGAATAAGAATCAAATTTGAAAGCTGATAACTATCATTATCTTGAAGACAAATATATAATGACAAAAACACATTGTAGTTCCTAGTTTTCACGCAAGTTGACAAATCACACTTTTTATTGAGATAAAATCTATGATCTTTTAATTTTATATTTTAAACCCTATAAAATTAAATTAAAAACTAATTGGCCAAAATTAAATTACAATAATAGAAACAACCCCAAATTAGTTACAATTCTTTTCTAGGATTAACTATTCCATTGAATCTTATAACAAGCCATCTCCCCCTCAACTCCTCGACGTACATCGGCTTCCCAGCCAACATGTATTTCATAACGCTATTGTTTCTGTTGTCAAAGGTGAAAAGCCACTGCATGTGACCCTTTCTTTCTCTATCTTTGCTATCCACCACATATATAAGGCTTGGGTGTTCTGGAAGTAATGTCTCCAGAACGGTGCAATCTACACAATGAAGGATTAGAAGAAGAAAAAAGGGAAGACGATTTGTTCAATATAACGCATAATAAAGTAAATAAATAATACCTCCGATTAAAACATTCTTCCAACTGGAAAAACATTGGATCATATGTACATGTGCAGTTTCACATATAATTGGCAAATTCTTTTGTGCATAAATAGATCTTGTTGGTACCTTATCCTATCCTCCAACATCCCAGACAGTGAAGCTAACATTTTTGTCTTCAAAAGTTTCCACATTAAACGTGGTCCATCAAAACCAACCAATAAAACAGTAACTCCATTTCCTGTTAAATATCTAGAAAATTGATTTTATTTTACAGTATTGTTGCTGCTGTACATGTAATGCCTGCTGGCATGCTACATCACGGTAATAAATAAGTATTCTGCTGTAGTAAATTTGATGTTTTGCTCATGCCGCGTGGGCTGTAGGTAGATTTCGCTGTTATTGCTCTTGCTTTTCTGTGACATGATTAGTCTTTCCATGGAAAACAGAAGAAAGAAAAGAAGGTAAATTTCACTGTGAAGTATTAGCAAGCAGACTAGATAGAAAGAAATGGAGATAACGAGCCAAAGTGAAAATAATGACTGCTTGATTAATGATTTCATATAGTTTTCACCAAGAAACACCCGCTTACAGAACAAAATTTATGCCTGCTGGCATGCTACATCACGGTAATAAATAAGTATTCTGCTGTAGTAAATTTGATGTTTTGCTCATGCCGCGTGGGCTGTAGGTAGATTTCGCTGTTATTGCTCTTGCTTTTCTGTGACATGATTAGTCTTTCCATGGAAAACAGAAGAAAGAAAAGAAGGTAAATTTCACTGTGAAGTATTAGCAAGCAGACTAGATAGAAAGAAATGGAGATAACGAGCCATAGTGAAAACAATGACTGCTTGATTAATGATTTCATATCAAGAAACACCCGCTTACAGAACAAAATTTATTAGGGGATTGATCGATACACAAATAGTGCCGAAGTCGAAGTTGTAGAATAATAATAAACAGAACCTTGAAGAGGTTCGGTTCTCATGCCATCATTTCTGCTCTTTGCTGTCATTTTCCAGAGATAACATCCTTGGCAAACTCCAGGGTGGATGCTACAGAAACTGCAGCACCGTCCAAGATGCCACCACTTGTGGTTGAATTGTCATGGTGATTGGACTGGTGAATCACCACCACCCTCCTCATCTCTTGGCCTTGCCCTGGGGATGACTTATAATCTACTGTTTCTACCCTTTTTTCCTGTACACCTTGTGTATTGGTAGCCTCTGTCTCCTGGCAGGCATCATGGTTTGTTATTGAAAGAAAGGGAAGACTAAGAATTAGATGGAGATTACGAAGGCCATGCCATTCATTTATTATTCAAAACAAATCAAGCTAATGAGAGAGTACCTTCCTT
Source organism: Populus euphratica (assembly GCF_000495115.2). Lineage (NCBI taxonomy): Eukaryota > Viridiplantae > Streptophyta > Magnoliopsida > Malpighiales > Salicaceae > Populus > Populus euphratica. The sequence continues at coordinate 267,256 of NW_011500204.1, forward strand.
GTGTGCGTATTCATTTGAAGATCGCGGCGATCGATTCTCTTGAAGCCTTAATGTGGGAATGCTAGGAGGAATTATCATTCCTAATAAATGTTTAAATAGGAAAGGTCTCTGTTTGATTCTTTCTTTTTTCAAGTAAAGTTGGCCATTTGTTACTTGGTCTTCATGGGACGATAAGCTAGGCCAAGGAAAGGGCCCTTGTAGGATGCAGACACCTCCACATGTCACGAATCGTAAAACAATTATTACTACTTTCTTGCGGGCATGCAATGACACATGAGAACAAAAAACGAACGAATATTGGAAAAGAACACGGAAGATCAATGCCACATGATAGCACAAACACAAGCAAAACTCATACTCAAAACAATTATAAGCTGTTGAATCAACTGTCCGGCTATTATTGCTTCCAGAGCTATATATGTCTGTGGTTGAATTGTCAGGGCTATTATTGCTTCCAGAGCTATATATGTAAAATCCACTACATATACAACATCAAGCAGGACTGTTGGTAAAAGGGCTGCGAATATTGTAGATATAGGTGCTGCTGTAGCTGCTACTACTACTACATATGTTTGAAGAAAACATTATGGTAAAAAATTCAGAAGGTCATAAGAGGTGACCCGCTGCAATGGACATCTGTTGCATCAGAAACCCTTTGCCTGGGCGACAATGTTGAGATACCTAAAGCATCAACGTCAAGATTCACAATGTCCTTTCTCTTCTGAGGATCTGAATTCTCCTTTTCGTCTGTTGATATCTCAGCAATGGGACCCAAGTACTGTGCTTCCTTCTGGTGAAGCGACACCATGGCTTGAGCTTCTGCTAATACGGATGCATCATCATCAGTAGAATAAAGGATTCTCTTCATTGCTGCAACAACCTGTGGAAAAAACAAGGGATCACAGATTACACCTTTGAGAGAATAGTTAAATTACTCAGTCAAACAACGCAAATCTGATAGTCATAGAAGTAGTACAGGCAGGTTTTCAATCCCAGGGCTCTGGCACAAAATCTCGATATCTCTCAGCTTTGCAAAATAGAAGTCCCTCTCCTTCTCAAGGCTATCCACTGACAACTTCAACTCGGTGACCTGCATATCAATTTGTATCATTAGATTCTACATGTTATGAAAGTCCCGTTCCTTAAAATAATATAATACCTCTGCATCATATGCAGGCACTGGACAAGGAGGTTTAGAAACCTTCACAGATTGATTTGAAGGGTGTGCCGAGGACACATCATTCCTTCGAGCGTTGTGAGAAGACTGAACTTTGGGAGCAGTTGTAGAGCCCTTGCTTGAAGCTTGAGACTGTAGACATTTCTTGCTTGTTTCTTTTCCTCCCTTGCAAGCCTCTCTCCTTTCCATTGGATTGTAACTAACCACAAAAGCAGTAAGTAAATCATCAATGCATCATGATTATACTAGGACTCTATTCACAAAGATCATTGTTCGTATACCATCAGAAATCAATTCAAAGTAATAGGAAATTTGCAATTATCAAACCGAAAAAGGACACTAAAAACTCAAAAATATACATATATTTTTTTAGAATGTCAAAGGCAATTTCATTAACAGGATATCATATGTTAGTCTATATCTGATACGTGTACAGCTTATAAGCTATAGAGGTCTTCGTATAAATCACGACCACTGTATTAGGTAGCTTCGTATCAGTAGTAAGCACCAATCCCTTCCGTGTACATTCGATACTAATACAAACCCGTGACTCTCAACACTGTGAGAACAAACACTTCAAACCTTGTACAGGTGTCCTATTATTTATGAAAAAAGAAATCACACAGCATTTATGCAACTTTATATCTACGAAAAGAAAGGAAGTAAAACCTTCCAAGTATTGCCTAAAACTGGTTGCAAACTTTTTCTCTATGACTGAAGATTTGCACATTACAAAGGTTAGAAGAAGAGATCGACAAAATTTTAGCATGTAAAAACAGTACATATAATTTTAGACAAACAGGTTGAAACTGGAGAAAATATGTATAACTTTTTCACTCTGTTGGCATCAAAATAGATTAAAAAAATTGCAATACATCAATTCCCTTTTTTTAGTATCGTTTCCAAAAAGGGCCCATATTTTATTTAAATTAAATCAATTTTAAGCCATTCTAATTCCCATTACTCAAAAAGCAAAGAGACTCCACAATTTCAAGAGATTTTACTCCAAATTGTCAGGGGGGAAAAAAAGTATTTCCCGAGTAATATTTTGGAATTTACTGATTCGATAAACCCTAACACCACATCCAAAAAATAATTCGGAAAATACAATAGCAGATCATATAACGCAGAAATTGAGCATGAATTCCAAAAAACTCATCATCACACCCAGCAATTCAAGTTCCAAGTATTTTGCAAACAATTGACCACAATCACACAACAACAATTCCCCCAATTTATATACTTCAATCAAAGCAAACCCTATCAAAACAATAAACTGTGAAATTACTTGACAAGTCCTCCGTTGACAGAATCACAATAACGCTTCATCCACTGTATAAACTCCAGGTTATCGAGCGGCCTGCCTTTCACCAGCTTACTCACCTCTATATGCTAAAGAAAAAATTCCAAGAAAAATTATCAAAATCAAACTAACGAAACATTCAAGAGATCTGAAAAGCAAAATTGCATACACAAACCTTAGTGATCTTAAGCTTGTTAAACACATCTTGCAGAACCTTATAATTTTGAATCATTTCGTACTCATTTTTGGCGTCGAAATTGACCTTGTGCATTGGCACCATACCTGGATGAACCGAATCCATTAACTGACAATGCACCGCACCAGAACATGCCTGCATGATTAGAGAAAATCAAAACAAAAAAAATCACCGATTAGGACAAATTAGGGCAAAATTAGAGAGAAAGAAGAGAATCAGCAACGAAATTACTTCTTCGACTTTGGAGAGATTGAGCTGAAGAGTGGAGTTAATCCAAGAGAGAATCTCAGATCTGCCAACGAAATAAGCCGAATCCATCATGCCGATATTAGTTGCCATCTCTGTCTCTCTCGATCGATCGATCGATGTTTTGAGCCACTGTGCGTATTTTGTGTGTGGATAGAGTGAGAACAAGCGAGAGAGTTTAAAAAGAGAGGAGAGCGGGCTCCTTTTGGAATTCAAAATGGCTGAAGTCTCTGACATGGAACTACCTAACCGTTGCGGTCTGAACCGGGGTTTGTGGGTGGGTCCTTTTTGGATCCAGGTGTTTTATGGGCTTAGGTTTTGAAAGGAGACCAAATCATTGTGGGCTTCGAACAATGCACTTTAGGCCCATTGGTAACCATAACTATATATATATATATATATATATATTATTTTTTTCATTTAAACCAATTATAAGTTTTAATTTTATGAGGTATATTGAATATTTTTTATTAAGAAAGTAAAACTAATAAAATTAAATTGTATCCATGCTATGTCAGTCCTTATTAAAGCTTCTTAAATTATTTAGAAATTTATGATAATACAATAGTTCAATTATATATGTTTCTTGTATTCTTATTATTATTTTAAATAAATATTTTACCAATAAAATCATATAATATAAAATTTTAATATTTTTTTATATTGAATATGTATAGAGAATTTAGAATATATTATATGCACATATTCATGATATATGTTTTTTTTCTATCATAATAATTTTTTCATTTATTTTAACCAATAACAATTGATGAGTAAGCATATATTTTAATTAAATAAGTATAATATAAAAACTGTTTTGAATCTATAAGGAAATAATTTATATTTTTAATATTTTACTATACATCCTTAAATTTGGATTATTAAAAAAACATCCATGAGTATTTGATTTGTTATTGTTTCCATTTAAATACAAGAAGAATTATATGAATAAAAATAACTATATCAATTTAATATTTTTAATGAGATCACCAAATGAAGAATGTTAATCTTTAATTAATTTTATTTTTAATTTTATCATTTAATATTGACTTACTTAAAGATAAGCTTCATAATTTGTTTTAGTTTATTTTTTATGAGATTATCTTAATCTTATAACTTTAATTATATAATTGACTAGTTAACTTAAGTGGTTTTACGTATTATTATTTTAATTGATTATTTTAATTTTATTATTCAATATTAGATTAATTAAGAATTGAGTTATATAAATTAATTTTAATTGAATTATATTGGTTAACATAGGTTGACTTGGTTTATTTTTTTAATTGATTTTTTTTAATTATATTATTTAACATTAAGTTGATTAAGAATATAGTTTAATAAAAAAATAATCATTTATTTTCTATTGAGTTATCATTGTTTCATAAACCGTAGTGG
>NW_011502974.1:0-14378 GCF_000495115.2 Populus euphratica
TACTGTTTTGTCTTTAACAATTAAAGTCTTATAGGATGCTTCCAGGGATAATATAGTATTTTTATAAGATATATCTGTTATTTCAAGATTAAATGGAATAAATAAGTTTTTTAATCTTTGATTTACCCGATGTAATATCTAAAATATAATTAAAAGATGAATTTCCTTCACTACAAGGGCATTTACAGATTTTACTTTAGCATAATGTAGTTATTGAAATGCCCTCAAACATTCTAAAGTTAAGATAGAGGGTTTTTTTGGTTTTTTATTATGTTTTTTTATTAATATTATGTAAGTTAAGAGCAATTATTTTAAAAAAAAAAAAACAATATTGCAAGTGTGTTAGCATGTAAGAGATATTCATGATTTTTAGGTGATGCCTGTGACACCATTTGGTGACCAAACAACATATTTTAAGGAACTGTTTAAAGTATTTTGTCACTCCTTTCACCGGAATCTAATGTGTGTAGTCATTATATATACAGTGGAGCTCCAGCAACGTTTTTTTTTATTTTCCTTTCTTTTCCCCTCTTTAACCTTGAAAAATGTGTAGTCCTTGTAAATTTCATTTATTTTTTTTAATTTTAATCTTTAACTTTTGATTTTTTAATCAAATTTATTATTTTATTTTACAATATTTCATGTTTGACCCAGTATTTTGATTTCTAATTTATATTCCTAACTTTTCTATTAAATTTTAATTTCTTTTTAATTTTATCATTGGATCGATAATCATATTTTTTTTTATATTGATCCTCATTCTCCATATTTTTATTTTTAATTTTGGATTATTCTATAAATTTAATTTTACTCTTCAATTCAATATTTGATGATATTTAAGATTTGATCTTTAATATTTTAATTTTTAATTTTAATTTTTAGCCCTTTCATTATTATTTTTTTAAATGCAGCCATAATTTTTTATTTTATTTTATTCTGGATTTATTCATCTATTTTTTTTTTAATTTTTCTTTTAAATTCAAATTTTTTATTTATATTCTCAAATCTTTACTGATCAGCCTGCCAAGCGACACGGAGATAACAACTATGCTTTTACTTCACTGACGATCATGCTAACAAAAGAAAGAGATTGGCGTCAATTTTCAAATAGCATATGAAGGTGGCCGGGTTGGATGGTTTTACTTCACTGATGATCATTCATATCCATAATTTTTTTTTATATTTTTTTATTTATTTATTCTACAAACATATTCATTGGATGTTCCATATAATAAATCAAACACAAAACAAACAATTACCACTGTAATTTGGTTTTTAGAAGAACCGCAATTTCCAATTGCAACATTTAAAAAAAAAATATTTTTGAACTAGAAATTAGCTATTTTTTTATTTAAAAAAAAACCATAATTCCAACATTTATATTTCTTTAAAAGCTTTTCTCGTGATTAACCAATGTTAATTGTCGGAATAACTTTATGAAGGCCGTCGGGTTATTAAATATTTTTTTTATTATTTAATTTTTTAAATATTAGTATTGGATTAACGTTTTAATGTAGATGATGTATTCTTCGAATCATTAAAAAACACAAATATCTTTAATAATTTTGTTTGGAATTTTTTCCCATACCAAAATACAATTTACAAAAAAATCTTAGCCACTAGATCAGTAGACCTCAAAGAGGACCCACAAGTCCAAAGGCATAGAATATATTAACTCAACCCTAGTTAACCTTTACCCTTGTTGCGTGGCAATATATCTACAACCTCTCTGCGCGCTCGTATTCTTTTCTTCTCGCATCCGTTCTCGCTACCACATCGCCGTCAGCTCACAAATTCTCTCCTCCATAAAACCCTAATTCTCAATTTCACAGGTCTCTCTCTCTTTCTTTCCTTATTCTCTTTTTTCTGTCATAGATTCTAGCTGTTGTTTCGATCTCTGTTTAGTTGCAGATTATTTTACCCTTTCAGAGGTCGAATATTAGTGTTAATTAATTAATTCTGTTTTCATGAATTACATGGAACTTGATAGGGTTTAATGCTCTATTTAGGTTAATGGGTTTTTGTTAAAAAAGAAATAATCAATGGCTTCATATCTGTAAATGCTAGGGTTTGCTGGAAAGACATGAAGAATATAATGGGTTTGATGTGTTATTAGCAAGGGGAAGATGGATTAGGGTTGTTTCTTAAATTACATGCCTAGGTTAATGGTATCGTTAGTGGGTTTCTTTTATATTTTAAGGTTGTGAGTTGTTGTTGTACTATATGATGTGTAAACGCCATTGTTAACCAAAGTGTCAATCTTTGCTGTATGAAAGTAGAAAAAGATAACAACAATGAGCAACTAGGGATTTCAATGAAGAATAGCCCTAGTTTGATAGTGGAGTTAAATTGACTAGGATAATCAAGATATATTGAAAGGAAGCGATCATGGGTTTGTTTAACATAAGTGTAATCTTTGACATTTAGTGTCTTTGTATTGATGTATGACATGCTAAGATCAATTTAGGCCTTGAACTCTTCACGTGCTGTGTTAGTGGAAAGTTGTTTGCTTAAGTTATATAAAATTTATTTATCATATGAAGCTGGTTGTTGAATTTATTGCGCATGATTTAATAGTTTCTTACCCTGGTTGGTTTTTTCTTCGTTATGATACTATTTCCTTGACTGGTAAGTTTAAATTGCACAGAGAGAGCAAACATTTTTGTGTAAATGAGGGGAAGGAGTTATAGTCCATCGCCTCCAAGGGGCTATGGTAGAAGGGGACGGAGTCCTAGTCCTCGGGGACGTTATGGTGGTCGTAGCAGGGATCTCCCTACTAGCCTCCTAGTTCGCAACCTTCGTCATGATTGCAGGTTCGCTGTCCCATAACTTCTGCTCTTTAACATTTTTTTTATAGATTTTCTTTCTTTGCTTTTTTTTTTTTTTTGCAAATAGTGGCTAATATAAAAATTTCTGCTTCAACATCTGTGTTTTCTTGCCTTTATTCTTTCCAACCGAGACTGGCTAGGCACTTAGAAGGTTAGAGTGCTAAGTTTGTGTAATAATCATTGCTGATTTTAGGTGCTTATTAGGACATAATGAACAATGCATCTATGTGGCCTCAGGGCTTTGTGCCAGTGGGCCATAACACTAGTTGCCACCTAAGGATAGTTTTATATGTGCACAAGAGACAGGAGTAGTGATGACAGTTATTTTGTCTACTTGCGGAGAGAAACTTCACACAAGTTAACGATTCAACTGGTGACTTTCATGTTGCCGAGAGTGGGAACCTATCGACAACCAAACTTGCCATTATGCAGTATGCACCCCTTCCTATTAATAGCTGAATATTTTGGGGCCATAAACTTTATGCGTGTTTCTATCATAAATACATGCCAATTACTTTTATGCTTTTTGCAGGCCAGAAGACCTTCGCAGACCCTTTGAACAGTTTGGTGCTCTCAAGGACATTTACTTGCCTAGAGATTATTATACTGGGTGAGCAATTACTTTAGCTGTTCATGTATGAAGTTGTTTGCTGATATTTCATTTTTTTTACTATTTTGTTAAAAAAATTCCGTTGGGGTTTTGCCTTTTCTAATGTTGGTGTCTTTATGTTCCTTGGGGTTAATGGAGTCAATAGTCTTGTTTGGTTTCTTTTTCAAAATTAATCCCCCTTGTGAAACAGATGGGACAAATAATGTTATGTTCTTACCACAGCTTTCTGTTTTTCTGTCTTCCTTTTTCCTCTCCCTTAGAAGTAACTCAGCTTGTCCTATTTTTTGTATTGTTTGATTTCCTTCCTGCACTGCATCAGAAACGTGAAACTTATTAGCTTGAACTATCAATTTTTTGAAACTTTTTGATGTTATCATTCTTATAATTTTTGTGAAATTCACACAATGCTCAGCAATCTGTTTGGTTTTCTCCAAGCAGGCCCTATAACCCCCCCTTCATCCAAATTTCTTTTAGGTCATCTCTTAATGATATACTCCTGTAACCATAAGCTGGGTTCCTTGATTGAAGTTCTTGAGATTTAACAGTGAAATTAAAGTTTTGAAGACATCAATCAAGTAATTAGAGTTCTTTTGAAGATGATGTTAATGATAGTGAAGATTTGAAGGAAGTTGGGTTTGAATACATTGTGAAGAGATTCCAAGTCTTGAAGAGTTTCAAGTCATCTTTAAACTGACACTTGCAAGGTCAGCAGTGTGCTTGCTTTTTCATATCATGACCTTCATATAATGGGGATTATGTTGGTACATTTCATTGGCAAAAGGCTTATGGTTCCCGTGCTCAGCCCCTGATTTTGTAGCAGATGGTGATACTCATCTTCAACTTGTTTCTTTATCATCTTCTTTTGACAGGGAACCCCGTGGTTTTGGCTTTGTCCAGTATGCAGATCCTCATGATGCTGCCGAGGCAAAACATCATATGGATGGTCGAGTTCTTCTTGGCCGGGAGTTGACTGTTGTATTTGCTGAGGAGAATAGGAAGAAGCCAATGGATATGAGAACAAGGGAGCGTACAAGGTAGACACCATCTTTTCTTTGTTGGCTTGCCTGATGGGATTGATTTTGATTGGCATGGATATTTTTCCAAACAACTATTTCTCTACTCAGTTGCGGTATAAGATGATTGCTGAAATGGCAGTGTTTTATTTGTCCATCACTTTCTTCCTATGTTTTTCATTTTGAATTGAGTTGAGAGCATGGAGGCATTGTTAACATGAATCTCGAATGATATGTTTCAGGGCTCAGTGATTTGAATTTTTCTATTGGAAAACAAACTTCAACAAATTCAAAATGATAAGATTAGCTATTTTGTTAGATTGTTCTGGTTTCAGAATTTGTGGATTATAAGGTGGAGTTGTTTCACATGCCAATCATGCCATGACATGATATAAGGATGTTCATGAGACATGTATTTTTTTAATCTATAAATTGTGTGATCAGGACTTGTTTTAAAGCTCGCTTGGTCCCAATTCGGGGTTGTATTTTATGATTTGAGTATATGCAATAATCTTCCATAGTTTTCTTTTTTGATAATCCTCCAAATGATTTCATTTTCCTACAGGGGTCGATTTCGTGATAGAAGAAGATCACCTCCTCGTTATTCTCGGTCACCACACCATTCTCGTTCTCCACCTCCACGCCATGCAAGATCTCCGTCCCGTGGTCGAGAGTATTATTCCCCTCCTCCCAAAAGAAGGCATCACTCAAGGTATGCAATTATTTCTTTCCAGTTGCTATTGAATTATCCATGTTTTATTTTTATTTTTTTGGGCACCGAATATTTGTTCCTTTTATAGGAACTTGAATGCATTTTGCTTCCAAAAGCAAGTGTGTTTAGCTGTTCCAAACTGCTTGTGAAACACCGTGAAGCACTCCTTACTAGTTCTGAATCCGATATCACCTCCCTGGTTTCTGATTTACTCTTATTTATTTAGCCTCTTTTCCCTATAACTGAATTGCCCTGTCTGATATAGGATTATTGTTATAGAAATAGGATACTTTCTGTGGTTTGTCACATGTCTTGCCATTGCCCCACTGAGGTGCATAGAGTTGTACCTTTTGACAATCCACTACTCCCACTTTAAATGTTCATGTCTGATCTTTTGCTTTGAAGCAGATCTGTTTCACCCCAGGAGGGGAGGTACAGTCAAGAGAGGCCATATTCAAGATCAAGGAGCCTCAGCCGAACTCCAAATAGGGGTCAGAGCAGGAGCCCAGTTAGGAGCAGGAGCCGGAGCCCAGTTAGAAGCAGAAGCCGCAGCCCAAGAAGAAGCAGAAGCCATAGCCCAAATCATGATGAATATCCTAGGGAAGCAAATGGAGAAAGATCTCCTAGTCCTTAAAACCTGTATGGAAACAGATGTTTGGAACGCTGCTTGTCTTTTGGATTATGTTTACTGATGTGAGTGCAGTTCTATCAGATGGGATTTGATCTAGGTTTTGTTGGCGTTTGGTTTCAACTTTGTACAATACTTTATTGTTATTGCAGTTAATCCTGTTTTGTGGAAGAATTTGAATTCAAAAACATCAAAAAATTCGTTGATTTAGTTTTTCGCTTTTGAGGGCCCACTATCGTGAGGATGTTTAATGATGCAAAATGCTGGGAGGCATTTCCACCTTGATTCGTGATGGTCTAGTTTCCTGCAAATGCTGCAACGGCACAGCTGAGCTGTTTTGAATCCCTGTCTTTTTAGCAAAGGAGGTGTTTACAGGGGACCAACAAGTGTTAAAAAGGAGGTGCTTTTTGCGTTTGGTGCCCGCTGCATTTCACTTTACAACTAAGCGAGAGCATCAAACTTTTCTTTCTGTGCAATGTTTGGCCCCATATCTAATCGGATTTGCAATCAAACATTTTGATGTCACAGAATCATGCTCTTCACTTCTTTTAGGGCTCCACCCGACGAGATTAAAACTTCTGCGGAGATTTTATGCCATCACTTAGACGCTCCCATCAATTTCGGTCCTCTTTGAGCTTGGGATGTAGATTGTCTCTAATGTGGCTGCATGAGCTGAATATTCTTTGTTCTTGCTGCTTATCAAAGCTAACAGAAGGGAATATGCCTTGACATCCCATTTCGAATAGCCTGAATTTGTTTTTTCCTATTTGGACCCAAAAAAAATTCTGAATTTGGTGTTGAAGACAAGCATACTCACTAATGGCCACTGGAATTGAATTTAATTCCTTTTTCTCTGCTTTTATCACCTTCCTTTTCCACAGCCAAAACCGTAACCTTTTGACTATTCGTATCCCTTTCAAGCTAATAAAAATGACTTTTGGAGGGAAAACAAAATCACATAAAGGCCATGTTATTTAATACAGTAACTCTAATTTCTTCTTACATTAAGTTTGAGCTGAAAATAAACAGTCCTGACATCCATATGATTTGCCCGAGACAAGGACATTCTTAAAGGAAAGAAGACAAAACAACAGACAGCAAAAATTTGCAGGGTCTTTGGATTTGGTCATGTTGGCTATCTAACATTGGTCAAGCTCAGTGACGTCAAAGCCTGCCATCAGAGGTTTGTTTCATATCTGGTAACCTTCTAATGAAATCTAAACTCATTTTCTATATTTAGTTTAGTAGGGTGGGGTGTGTTTTGGAAGTACACCTAATGTATTTAATGAAAGAGTTGATGTTAAGACATAAGTGTGTTGTAAGACTAGAAAATTGTGTTTGTGTTCTTCTGCCTCGATTCTATCCACAGAAAGATCATGCCTTTACATTAGTGGGGCTATTCTTATCTGTGTAGATTGAATAACAGATTCTTTGTACAGGATCAACGTTTAGTTTTTTTGACTAGGAGGAATTGTAGTTGCCTTTTGTGGCTACATAAAAATTTGTTAACTCTTTGAAAGTTGCATACAGGGTTTGGTTTGGTTTCTTGGAGCGTTTCTGCTTTGTTGAGACCAGATACTGTTTTGAGTCTCTTTTCTTGGTTTTCTTATCTGGGTTCTTTGCTATGTGATGTTTTTCTTTGCAATTTAGGCATCTGGGTGCTTGTTTAGGGTTTTGGAATCTGGGTTTTTTAAGATGCAAGGCTTTCTGGGTTTTTGCTTGCTGTTTGTGGAGTTCTATGGATTCTTGAAGTTGAAATTTATCTCCAAGTTTGTCTTTTTTCCCAAAGAGTTAATGTAGGCATGGACTTGTGGAGTTAATTGTGCCCTAAATTCTCACTCTAGTATGTGCTTGGTTGCTCGAAATTGGCTGCATTGAAAATTCTCACATATTTCAAGGCAGTGTCCATGCATCAGCTTAGTATTACTTTTTCTCTGTTAAAGAGGGGTTGTTACAAATTTGATTGTAAGGTCTTTTGGATGGGCAGGAAGGTGGGTGGATTCTCAGATGGTGAGAACATCATAATTTTCTGGTCAATGTGAATACATGGACATGAATACATGTATATGTGTTATTTACTCCTCCCTTTCCCCTTTCGCAAAAATGGATTCGATTCATGTATATTTTTATTTCCCTGTGCAACCTATTTTGCTGTACTTCCTAGTTCTTTTTGGACTTTCTATGTGATACCTGGCATTTTACATAGTTTTGGAGGCATTTGATGCCTGGCATTTTACATAGTTTCGGAGGCTATTGATTTATGATCTCCGGGTTAATTACTCCTAACTCCATGTTTGGAATCCTTACAGGTTTCTGTCTTTGTACTGCCAGCTTCAGCTAGACCGTGCTTTCTGGCCATTGATTTCTTGTTACATTTTATTGTGTGTTTCTGAGCCTTTGGCAGTTTAAAACTAAGAGCTAGAGATTAGAGTAGCATCTGGATTGAAGTTTTCTTGGATTGGATGGTGCTTGGAAATCTTCTTTTGTTTATTGTTGGCATTTTCAGCTATGCATCAGGTACTTGGTAAACTTATTATGGTCCTTTTGCTACTCTCTTTGTACATATCAAGAGCAAAGTCAGGATTAGATAAAGCTAATTAGACAAGGAGCTCAATCTGCTCTAGAAAAGCTGAGTCCTTATCTTGAGGCCCTGGAACTTTAGTAACTAACGCTTGTAAGTTTCTGAAAATTTTCATTTTCAAAACGAAAATTTGGATGTGAGAGTTCATGTTTCTAGAATAGGATCACCGCTCTTACCATCTGTTACTGAAATCACATTCCTGAATTTGCAGGTGCATTTGTAGGAATAAATCTTGGAACTGATGTTTCAAACATGCCATCGGCTCCAGATGTGGTTTCAATTCTCAAAGCCAATCAGATTACTCATCTGCGCCTCTATGATGCTGATGCCCACATGTTGAAAGCCCTTGCAGACAGTGGGATTAAAGTAATGGTTGGTGTTCCAAATGAGGAGGTCTTAGGAATTGGAGAATCTGCATCAAAAGCAGCAGCATGGATCAATCAAAATGTTGCAGCTTACTTGCCTTCAACCAACATTACAGCCATTGCAGTTGGCAGTGAGGTTCTTTCCTCAATCCCTAATCTTGTCCCTGTTTTGGTTCCTGCCATGAACTACCTCCACAAAGCCCTTGTTGCTTCAAATCTAAATTTTCAGGTCAAAATTTCAACCCCTCAAGCCATGGACATTATCCCAAGGCCTTTCCCCCCCTCAACTGCCACCTTTAATTCCTCATGGAGCGCTACAGTTTATCAAATTCTTCAGTTCTTGAAAAACACAGACTCGTACTACATGTTAAACGCATATCCATATTTTGGATACACATCCGGAAATGGCATTTTCCCTCTTGATTATGCTCTCTTCCGTTCACTTCCCTCGGTCAAACAGATTGTTGACCCCAACACTCTTTTTCACTATGACAGCATGTTTGATGCTTTGGTTGATGCAACCTATTATTCTATAGAAGCTCTGAATATGTCTGGGATCTCAATTGTAGTTACAGAAACTGGCTGGCCTTGGCTTGGTGGAGCCAATGAACCTGATGCCACTGCAGAAAATGCTGAGACCTTCAATAGTAATCTGATTCGGAGAGTTCTAAATGATTCAGGGCCACCTAGTCAGCCTCAAGTTCCCATCAACACATACATTTATGAGTTGTTCAATGAAGACAAGAGGCCTGGGCCCGTGTCTGAGAAAAACTGGGGCTTATTTTTTACCAATGGCAGTGCTGTTTATACTTTTAGTTTGAGCACTTCGAATCAAGTTACTGGAAATAATTCTGATTTCTGTGTTGCGAAACCAAATGCGGATCCTGGTAAGTTGCAAGCAGGGCTGGACTGGGCATGTGGGCAAGGAGGGGCTAACTGCGATGCTATCCAAGAAGGGCAACCATGCTATCTTCCTAATACTTACCAGAACCATGCATCTTATGCTTACAATGACTATTATCAAAAAAAGCGTTCTGTTGGTGCAACATGCGACTTTGATGGTACTGCTGCAACGACTACGGTTGATCCCAGTACGTTCATCTATTATTTTCCCCGTTATTTCTTTACTTTATTTGGTGAGCTTGAGTGCGTTTTTGCAGATGACTCAAAACTGATTGTTCCAAGGAAAATGCTCTGATAGAACTTTCTTTTTATTCTTATTTTTCTGGTCTATTACTTCCATGCTGAGAACTGCTGGGTTTCCTTAACAGGGAATTTCTCCGTGCATGGTGGGATTTTACCATGCTCTTGTTTAATGAAAGGTGGTTTGAAAGTCTATGCATCAAATATTTTTTTACATGATATCCATTGCTGTGCCTTACATTCACTCCGCTCTAGATGTTCTAAGGATTATGTTAATTGTAACGACATAAATAACTGAACATGAACTCATGAAGCAAGCTAGTTCCAGCCGATAGTCTCTGAAATGCCAGTACCTAGCGGTAAATAGAGGTCCCGCCAAATGGGCTTTGAATATTATTCTCTTTGCATCCTGTACTCTGTCATTTTCCTAACAAGAGGGAAGAAAGCGATGGAATCATTACCGCAAATCAATAGTTTTTACTGCTTTTGTTCCTAATTTAGTTATTTATGGTTTGTTCTTGCAGGTTATGGATCCTGTAAATTTACCGGGAGGTGAGAATCTGAATCTGCTTGTAGTTGATCCATCCTGCACTTAACTTTTTATAGTAATTCACCTAATTTCTGCATTGAAACAGTTCAACTATCACACCGAACTCAAATGGAGGATTTACAACAACTGTGGCACCTGGACCCGTGACTCCTCAAGGAGGGAGTGCGACTGTGAACCTGCCAGTTTCAAAAATCCAGTTTCTATTATCAGCAGTGTTTCTTGCTCTAGTCTTGCTTTGACACCTAGGTCGTTTTGCATCTTGTTAGGTGTTTCAACAAGTGGTGAAGATCATTCACTCACTGAAAATGATTACAAATGCTCGATGTACACTGATTAAATAATTTATAGGAATGTTCATGTGTTGTTATTTGGTTCCACCAATTTGTTTCTGTTCAAGCCCCCCCCCTCATTTTTGTTTCTTTCCCCTTCCCCGGTCAACTATATAGGGCTCGCTAGAATGTGTAACATTCAGGCAACTAGGCTTCAATTTTTTGGGACAACGGAATCAGTTAGACGTCGATTCTGTAACAAGTTCAGTGAGATATACCCTTCATATAGGCATCATTCTTGAAACAAATTGCTAAAAGTCATCTGGGAATGAAATGCATTCCTTCTGTTTCTATGCCATGCTAGCGAAATGTCTTCAGATCACGATACTTAGTCACGTGTTTGTGCGAAAGTCCGGAAGCTCATGATTCATTTGTTGACTTACCGATGCGTTGGAAACACAATGGTAAACTCATATAGCTGCTAACACTTTGCGTTCGAATCTAAGAAGAAGAAATTTCTTCGTGTTGCATTAATGTATATGTGGATGATTTTTTTGAAATGAAAAAGCTTCTACGAGGAAGATTAATCCGTCAACGTTTAAAGAAACAGAAAGCAGAAAGCAGAACCAAGCCAACTGACTCCCTGTCTGAGCCAGGCTGCGCTGGCTGAAGAGCAGCTATGAACCCATATGCAAATGCTTTGAGCAACAGGTAGGATCATTCAGCATACCCAATTTGGTGGATTTATTTCAAATTCCAAAACAGATCTCCTCCTACTATGTTACTACATTCATGGTATTGGGCTAGTTTTAAGTGTCTTAGCATAGGGTTGTAATAATATGGATTCAAATCACTAGTATTCCATGGACTCTGGTTACTCAGAGAGTAAAAACAGCAATTTTATCTTCAAAATTCCAAAAAGAAAAAAACTTAATTAAATTTGATGTCTACACAAACAAATCGACTTGAGTTCTTTCCCACCCAGCTCAGGTGGTGGGTCAATGCAATTTAAGACTCTTTTTCTTTATTTAAAAAATAATATTATTTTGGTAGGGAAAAAAATCAGTTTAAAGTAAAACAAAATTCGAAACAGGTTCGTTTCTGTATTGAAACCTGATTTTTCAGAGTGTTTTTTTTTAATAATAAATTGTTGATTTTTATGGTTTTTACATAGATGATTTTAGCGCATTAAAGTAAAAGATAAATTAAAAAATATTATTTTAATTAAAAATATTTTAAAAAACACTGCAGTATGATGACTTAACACTGACATGATCACATGAAACCTCAGGCGATGCCAAAAGGATTTTGTCATATGTGTAATCAATCACATGTCATTGTTTGTGTCCAAAATGACAAAACAAAATAATAGTTTATAGATCTTGCTGTTGAAACAAATTTAAGACAAAATAATAATTTATAGATCTTGCTGTTGAAACAAATTTAAGGAAAAATAATAGAAGTATTATACATTAATACCTTATAAAACCACAGTGGCAAATTCCAAACGAAACCCTAAACCATCGAGTCTGAGATTATCTTTAGGATAATTGAAAAATATAATTGACAGAAACCAGAATGGATGGAGGCTGATGCTACTAGTTTTTCTACGAAGTGCCACTACGTTGCTTATAATACCGCTAGATATCAAGTTGTTATTTGTATTAATTTGCTGCTGTCCTGACAAGCTTCCGCCTGAACTGGCGATGACATGAAACTGAAGGGATGCCAGAAGGATTCTGTCATCTGTGCAGTAGGCTCCACATGAATCTGTCTTGAATTTGACGGGAGAGAACAGGACAAAAATAATTGCACTTAAGTGTCTTAGCAAAACTAGTAAGAATATTATGCATTAATACCTGTAAAGAATCAGTAGAATCACAGCCACAAATTCAAAACGAAACCTGGAATCATCAAGTCCTGGGATCAATGAAAAATTGATCAAAAACCATGATGTTTTGAGGCTGATTTTACCCGTACAGAGGCCCATATAAGACCAAATTTGAGCCCTTGACCGATAATAATGCAAGCGAAGGGGCAGCATCAAATCTTAGACTTGATATGGTGATGTTGACAGTGTATCAGTTCTAGTATTTTTACCCTTTTCTGAAAACTAGAGCATGGCCTGAGGAAGTTGCGTGAAGTCTATGATGTATCTCGAGATGTTGATGCCAAGAAATTGATGACATGTTGCTCATAGTGTTTTTTTCTTTCCATGTGAGCAGATTATGGACGTAAAAAAAAAAAAAAAAACCCGGGCCCAAAATTTCATCATATTGGATTCAAAACGTGCTGTTAAATAGATTAAATAATAATAAGAAAAAAAGATTGGAAAATAGCTCATCTTAGAAATCTTTGTGTTATTTTTAAGCAAATGGGGGCATATGTATTTGATCAAAAAGAGGAGCTGCAAGTGCTGGGCTGTATGGTTCATTAACCTTACATATGATTGCACATGTAAGAATGGATTATACTGTGTATAGATGATGATCCTTTAATCACCGGTGTCATGTTATTAACATTATCATCCATGTCACACATTAACAAATATCCTATTCACTATCATCTTTGTTTTCCACACGATTACATATGGTGTTTATTATGGCTTCAAATCTTGAGAAAAGAATTATGGTCGTTTACACTTTTGATGTTAATTAGAAACGAGATTATAGAAGTTTGTTCGATGTTTTTTATTTTAATGTTTTTTAGGTGAAAAATAGTTGGGATATGGATTTTTAAGATCTAGAAACATAGATTTTGATTTTATAGTTAATATATAGCCATCTTCAATCATGGGAACCGATAGTAGGTTTGTAATATTTTTTTGAATTTTTTTTTAAAGCATAAACTTGAGTTTTTAGGCCGGATATTTCTATGTGGGCCAAACTTGTAAGCTAAACTTAACTTATATATGTTTGGTCTTTTAATTTTTTTATCTTTTCATATTTTATAATTAGATTATTTTTTAAAAATAAATTATTCAAATAATTATTAGATTATTCCATTATTTTTAGAAAATATTAGTGTCTTTTATAGTAATATTAACATTGCTTTCTGAATAATTATAAATGAACTCAGTATGTATTTTTTTTAAATGTGAATGAAATGATCTATTTTTTTAAAAAACATTATTGTAATTTTTTTATTTGATTTTTTTCAAGTTTATTGTTTTTATATCTTTTAATACCATTCATGTCAAAATTATTGATTCTTTATTTTATTATACTTTGCTTTTAAAATTATGATATTTTTTAAATAACAAAAACTTTAAATGAAACAAGATTTGGTAAGAAAAAAACATATTAATAAGGGAAAAACATATTAATTAGGGAAATATTTTTTTTAATTTTTTTTTATCAAGAAGATAGTTTTTACATGTTAAATGTTTTTTGGGATATTGATTTTAATTGCTTACAATTTTCTATGAAATAAACAACATAGCTAAAAAAAATAATATTTTTTTGTTATAAAAAATAAATTAATAAAAAAAGAGAATTTACACTAATAATCATATTTTCTTCTATGAAATTTAAATTATTACATTTCAGATGACTTTTATTGTTATATTATTAAATAAAAATTTTCTGAAAAGTATCTTATGTCATGAGTTCAAATATTTTCATACAAATCTATTTTTCAACTTTTAACTTTAATTTCTAGCTATTATTAATATTTTTTT
>NW_011502990.1:0-4853 GCF_000495115.2 Populus euphratica
AATCCTACAAGAACAAGTGCACCCTCATGCATAATTTTCCCTTCCGATGCATCTCACTTTAATTTTAAGCCAGACAATATTCAACTTTTACCTTCTTTTCTTGGTGTAGATCTAGAAAATTCATACTTGCATTTGAGAGAATTCGAAGAAGTGTGTAACACCTATAATGACTTAAATTGTAGTATGAACACTATCAGATTAAAGCTTTTTTTTTTTTATTAAAAGATAAAGCTAAAACATGGCTACAAAATCTTAGGTCAGGATCCATTCATGCTTGAGATGAAATGCAATAATAATTTTTAAAGAAGCTTTTTCCATCTCACAGAACAAACTCTTTTAAAAGACAAATCATCATTTTCACTCAAAAACCAGGAGAAACATTTCACCAATGTTGGGATCGATATTGGGATTTGCTTAATACTTGCCCTTATCATGATTTTGAAACATGGAGATTGATTTCATATTTTTATGAAGGGTTAACACCTAAAGATAGATAAATGGTGGAATTGATGTGCAATGAAACTTTTGAAAATAAAGACCCTGATGAAGTACCTAGACTTGCTAGCTAAAAATGCACAAAATTAGGACACTACAGGTACTTATGAGGCACTAGGTAATACTCAACCTCATACATCTAGTGGGGGTATGTACAACCTTAGGGAAGATCATGACCTCTAAGCTAAATTTGTATCTTTAACTAGAAAAGTTAAGGCATTAGAATTAAAAAAGAGTGGTCAATTAAAATCTGTTCAAGACATTGTGTGTCAAATCTGTGAAATCAATGAACATTCAACCAATGATTGTCCAACTTTGCATTCTTTTAAGGAATGTCTTCATGAACAAGTGCATGCTTTTAACAGTTTTCAAAGGTTCAATCATAACCCATACTCACAAACACACAACTTTGGTTAGAAAAATCACCCAAATTTCAATTGAAAGAGTGGTAACAATAATGCACAAGCTTCACAACCACTGTTTCAAGCAAACCATAATTTCCAAAATTTTCATGGATATGCACCTCTTTATGCTCCATCTCCTAGAAGAAATCTTAAGGAAACATTGCGTGCATTCATTGAAAAGCAAGAGACAATCAATACTTAACTTGCTTAAAGTATGACAGATTTTAAAGATGAGTATAAAATTAACATCTGCTTTCATTATCCAAAAGAAAGGTAAGTTTCCATCTCAACCATAACAAAATCCCAAGGGGCAATATAATGCAAATGCAAGTAATTCCGGAAGCCAACACATGGATCAGGTCAAATCAGTCATTATTCTTCGTAGTGGTAAGGTTATTGAAAAACCCACTTTTGAACCTTATGAGAAAGATGATGAGTCAATCTCTAAGGGTAAGGAAGGGGTTAAATCTAAAAATTGCAAAGAAAAGACTGATTCCCCGTGAGCACTTCCATTTCCTCATGTCATGACCTAATAAAGGAAAGTTAATCACAACTCTGAAATCTTTGAAACTTTCAAACAGGTAAGGATCGATATACCTTTAGTGGATGCTATTAAACAGGTACCTTCTTATGCTAAATTTTTGAAAGATCTGTGCACTATGAAGAGAAAACTAAATGTGAAAAAGAAAGCCTTTTTAGCTGAAAAAGTAAGTGTCATTCTTCAGAACAATAATGCTTTGAAATATAAAGACCCTAGTTGTTCTATAATTTCATGCTTTATTAGAGAACATAAAATTGAAAGAGCTTTACTTGATCTCAGAGCTAGTGTGAATTTACTTCCATATTCAGTCTTTCAAGGTCTCAATCTAAGTGAGTTAAAACCAACTTTTGTAACTTTATTACTTGCTAATAGATCTGTAAAAGTGCCTAGAGGAATAGTTGAAGATGTGTTAGTATAAGTTGATAAATTCATTTATCTTGTAGATTTTATTGTCTTGGATACACAAATTGTTGAAGCATGTAATTTAATTACTGTTATTTTAGGACATCCATTTCTTGCAACTTCTAACGCATTGATTAATTGTAGGAATGGACTAATGAAGTTATCATTTGGAAACAAGACATTGGAGATGAATATTTTCAAAATTTGCAAGCAACCTGGAGATAATAATGATATATAAGAAGTTGACTTTATTGAAAAATTAATTCATGATCAATTTGAAACTATTTCCAGTGAAATTGAGTTTAATGAATCTAAGAATTTGCAAATGGTTTATTTTCAAGAAGATTTAAAGGCAAGTAATTGGAGACCACAAATTGAAGAGTTGCCACCACGATCAATTGAGTCTATACCTTCATGTATTCAACCACCAAAACCTGATTTGAAGTCATTACCATTCAATCTCAAATACTTATTTATGGCAGAAAATGAAATTTTTTCGGTAATAATTTCTTCCAAACTTAATGCATATCAAGAAGATAAGTTATTACAAACTCTGAAAATGCACAAAAATGCAATAGGATGGACCATAGCTAACATAAAATGAATTAATCATTTGATTTGCACACACAAGATTTATTTAGAGGAAAATGCTAAACCTTTTAGAAAAATGCAATGAAGGTTTAATCCTAATATGAAAGAAGTAGTGAGGAATGAAGTCATTAAGCTTCTAGATAATGGAATCATTTATTCTATTTCTGATAGCAAATGGATAAGTCCTACCCAAGTTGTACCCATGAAGTCTGGAGTCACTATGATAACAAATGAGAAAAATAAGTTAATTCCAACTAGGACTGTTACTGGTTGGCGCATGTGCATTTACTATAGAAAACTTATTTCAATGACTAGAAAAGATCATTTTCCCTTACCTTTCATGGATCAAATCCTAGAAAAGTTATAGGTCATGAATTTTATTGTTTCTTAGATGGCTATTCAGGTTATGATCAAATTGAAATTGCATTGGAAGATCAAGAGAAAACTAATTTCACATGTCCATTTGGTACTTTTGCATATTAAAGGATGCCTTTTGTAATGCACCAGCCACATTTCAAAGATGCATGCATATCATATTCAGTGATATGGTTGAACATTTTTTTTAAATCTTTATGGATGATTTTTCTATTTTTGACGATTCATTTGATGATTGTTTAACTAACTTAGAAAAGGTTTTGAGCAGGTGTGAAGAGAAGAATCTTATGCTGAATCGAAAAAAATCTTATTTTATGGTAACAAATACCATTATACTTGGTCATATTGTTTCATCGAAAGAAATAAAGGTTGACAAATCTAAAATCAAGTTAATTGCCAACTTCCAAGACCAAAATATGTTAAAGATGTTAGATCATTCCTAGGACATGCTGGTTTTTATAGAAGATTCATCAAAGATTTTAGTGTCATATCTAAGCCATTATGCAACATTTTAACAAAGAAAAATATTTTTGAATGGACTGAACAATGTGAAAAAAGCCTTTGTTAAACTTAAAAACTTGCTTACTTCTGCTCCTGTCATTCAATCTCCTGATTGGTCATTACCTTTTGAAATAATGTGTGACGCTAGTGATTATACTGTGGGTGCTATTTTGGGACAAAGAAAAGATAAGAAACCTTATATGATTTACTATGCAAGTAAAACTTTAAATAGTGCTCAAATGAATTACAACACCACTGAAAAAGAATTATTTGCAGTAGTATTTGATGTGAAAAATTTAAGTCTTATCTTGTCGGCTCACCTGATCATGCAGCTTTGAAATATCTTCTTTCAAAAAAGGATTCTAAGGCTAGACTAGTATGATGGATTTTGTTACTTTAAGAATTTGATATCACAATCAAAGACAATAAAGGCCCGAAAATGTTATCGTGGGTCATTTGTCAAGATGAACAGCAGATTCGAGATCTGACATCATACCAATTGATGACTACTTTCTCGATGAATCCTTATTTTATATCTCTACAATACCTTAGTTTGCTAATATTGTTAAGTTTCTTGTTTTGGGACATTTGCAAGCTCATTTGAGTGCCCAAGACAAAAGAAAGTTCTTGAACAAAGTGAAGAACTTTTATTGGGATAACCTTTATTTATTCAAATATTTTCTAGATCAAATATTTTAAAGATGCATTCCTGACAATAAGGTAAGTAGTGTCATTAAATTTTGTCATTCTGAGGCATGTGGGGGTCATTTATCATCAAGAAGGACAACTATAAAAATCTTACAAAGTGGATTTTACTGGCTCACCATGTTCAAGAACTCATACGCATTCTGCAAGATTGTGAAAATTATCAAAAGTTGAGATCTATTTCAAAACATCACATGATGCCTTTAAATCCTATTCTTGTCATCAAGATCTTTGACTATTAGGGTATAGATTTCATGGGTCCATTTCCTCCATCATTTGGTTTCTTGTACATATTAGGTGCAGTAGATTATGTTTCAAAATGGATAGAGGCAATTCCAAGTCGAAACAATGATAAAAAAACAGTGATAAAGTTTTTGAAAGAAAATATTTTAAGTCGGTTTGGAATCCCTCAAACCAGAATCCCTCGAGCCATGATAAGTAATGGTGGAACACATTTCTATAATAAGTCATTTGAGTCTTCAATGAAAAAATATGGAATCACACACAAAGTTCCCACCCTTTATCACCCCCAGACAAGTGGACAAGTAGAACTTGCTAATAGGAAAATCAAACAGATCTTGGAGAAAACAGTGAATTCTAATAGGAAAGACTGGTATTTAAGACTTAATAATGCACTTTGGGCTTATCGAAGTGCTTATAAAATATCATTAGGTATGTCATCTTATAAACTAGTCTGTAAAAAACCTTGTCACATACCTGTGGAACTTGAACATAAAGCTTATTGGGCTATTAAAGCTTTCAATTCAAATCTGGATGATGCTAGTCAACTACAAAAATTACAAATAAATAAGCTTGAGGAAATAAGAAATGATGCATAT
>NW_011502990.1:5499-7300 GCF_000495115.2 Populus euphratica
TGGACATAAAACTAAGGGAAGATGTGAGCCACAATCACAACTACTTGTACATGCACATGTTAACTACTTGTACATACACATGTTTTAAAAAAATAATAAAAGAGAGAGAGACTTTAGCTGGCCTATGTATAGGTGGTATGATTGCATTTTCACTTTCTCATCTATAAATTCTTCTCTTCCTTCCCTTCATCTCTACTTAACCCACACATTCCACATATATCAAAATGTGTAGAAATGGCAAGTTCCTTAAGTCATCAAATATGAAATATTTATGTTTTTGGTGGATCTAATCTTGGGAAAGAAAGAGACTTTTTAGAATCAACAAATTATCTTGGTCAGGTATTAGCTGCAAGAAAGATTCATTTAGTGTATGGAGGAGGCAAGCTTAGGTTAATGGGGGGGTGTCAATAGCTGTATTTTTAGGAGGTAGTCAAGTTTTGAGGGTTGTCCCCAAAACTTTAGTGCAGCGAATGCTAATTCGCTGCTGAAATTGAGTCTTTTGTAGCAAATTAGCATTCGCTGCTGAAATTGTGTGTTCTACAACAAAATTTTGATTCACTGCTGAAAATGTGTCCGCTGTAGCGAATTAGCATTCGCTGCCAAATTGTGTGTTCTGCAGTGAAATTTCTATTCGTTGTTGAAACTATATCGGCTACAGCGAATTAGCAATCACTGCCAAAGTTGACTTATCTGTAGCAAATTAGAATTCGCTGCCGAATTGTGTGTTCTGCAGTGAAATTTCAATTCGCTGTCGAAAATATATCGGTTGCAGCGAATTAGCGTTCGCTGTTGAATTGTGTGTTCTGTAGCGAAATTTTCATTCACTGTCGAAAATGCGTTTGTTGTAGCAAATTAGCATTCGCTGCCGAAACTGTGTGGGCTACAGTGAATCGCTGCCGAAGTTGAGTTGTCTGCAGCAAATTAGCATTCATTGTCGAATTTCATGTTCTACAACAAATTTGTGATTAGCCACTGAAGTTGAGTTGGTTGCAGCAAAATTGTGATTCGCTGCTGAAACTGAGTTGTCTGCTATGATTTAGCATTTGCTGCCGAAATTATGGCGCCAACAATGAAACAGTTTTTGCTGCCAAATTGGCTACTGGTAGCGAACCAGTTCTCGCTGCTGATTTCTACCATAAGCCTCCTAGGTAGAAATGACTTAAATGCTAGCAACAATTTCATGGTATGATGGTGTAAAATGTGGAAGGAACACTTGAATGTGAACATATGAAATCTTGAAATAAGTGTGGTGATGAATGTGATTCAAAAATACACATGTACTGATTTGTGACCATTGATGTCTTAGGTGGTGCGGTCAAGATTGGACCATCGTCAAGATAAGAACAACCCACAAACGGAGCAGGTAGGTGACTTGCACCTTCTTTTTTCATACGTTAAATAGTGAGATACTTTAACATGAATGTTATCATAATGGGTTAGAATAGAAATTAAATTGTCAAACATTTAAATGTTGTCAAATAGTTGATTAGCTTCAGCTAATGGCATCCGAAGGGATGACCGAGAAAAACAACTGATTAGCCTCGGCTAATGGCATTCAAATGGATGACCGAGAAAAGGAATGATTAGCCTCAGCTAATGGCATCCGAATGGATGATCGGGATTGATTAGTACTTAAAAGTGCATTTTTATCATGGTTTTATATCATCATTTTGCACTTGATTAGCCTCGGCTAATGGCATTCGAAGGGATGACCGGGACAAATGATTGAGTAGCTTCGGCTAAAGGCATCCAGAGTAGATGATCAGGGTGAATGAACGGTTAACCTTAGCAAATAATGCCT
>NW_011502990.1:7310-8582 GCF_000495115.2 Populus euphratica
TTTAAGATTATGGTTGATTACAAGAATTGGTGAATCTTTATGTACTACATGTTATGTATACCAAGTACATGAAGAAACTATAAATATCATGCATCAAACATGGAATAATGTTAATGTTTCATTAATCTGTTGGATCTTTTAATTATCATTATTATTAATAAGTAATTGCATTCCCTTAAATGTTTTGTACTTCAGAGGGATGTCACATCAATAAGATGCCTAGGAAACCTGATACACAAGAACCTACTTTTGTAAGGAATCATGTATTTGCATCCTAAATCATGATGTATTTGTATAAATCAATGTATTAAACGTATAACTTTTATTGGATCCTTTTGTTTAAATTTGTGATGACTATTATTAGGAGGAATGCAAACTCATTTCTATGTATGTATATTATAATATGAACTTCTAATCATGCAAATATAATATTATGTGTTTATGTAAGATTTACTTTTAAATGAAATGTTGAACGTCGTTGATGTATGGATTGCAGGAAACAGGTTCGCCAATTATCGACATTATGTATGTCAAGTTAAAAAAAAATTTAAGGTTGTTTAGGGCTTGAAAAGCTGGGTTGTTACATTTAGCAAATGGGGATATGATTAGTACTTAAAAGTGCATTTTTTATCAAAGTTTTATGTCATCATTTTACGCTTGAAGTATTAATAACTCAACTAAAGCATGTTTTATAATAATATATCTAATAATATAAGATACCTTTAATTTATGGTAAATGTTAATTTTAAATGTACAACTATCACATAAATGAAAGGATTGATTGATGAATTTAAGAACTGAAATTGAAAGGACAAAGAGATGACCAAACTTAGAAAAGAGATGCCGGTGCAATCCAAACCGGAACACTGTTCGGTAATTAGGTCATATTTGGAGCTATAGATCCCATATTTAGGTCTACTTTATATGGATGGAAAGGTAAGACATAGGCCTACAACTTTCATATGGAGCCCAAGATCTTAAAAGGCCATTTTCAAGTCCAAATTCTAGCAACAACAAAGAAGTCTGAATCTGTCTTGCAAGTCCAAATTGGAGCAACAACAAAGAAGTCCAAATCTGTCCTCTAGCCCGAGCACTGTTCCTTATGTAGCCCATATCTGGAGTTATAGAAGTTGAAATGATCTGAATTTTTTACATAATAAAGCTGAGATAATTTCCTACAACTTTCATGTTTGCAAGTGGTCCCAATTTTGATGTTATTAATAACGTTTTGGGAAGACAAGAGAAAATAAGGATTGTCACCAAGTCAAAAGT
>NW_011502990.1:9159-11816 GCF_000495115.2 Populus euphratica
TGTACAATTAACCTCCCTATGGTTTGACCCCGGTCTTGCCGGGTTATTTATTACTTTGACACTCCTACACTTGGGAGAAAACATTAATCTTTTCATATTTCCTCTTAGGCCCAACTTGACATTCACCATAAGCCCATAAGTCTATTAAATGTTAATGGTTATTATGATAAGTTGTTGTCATTTCTTGATCATGTAACAGGAATTTCTAACATCTTCAGCAAGACAAATCATAATCTCTGCTGCTACTACTAAATAATTGATTGACCAACTACAATCTTTTACTCCTGTAATTGATCCCTCCATGAGTCACATAATCAACTAAGGAAAGCAATAAAAAGCTTAGACTGGATTTGAACCTTTATTTTTGAAACCTTGTGTTTTATTATTTTGTTTTGTTATTTCTTATATTTGTTTAAGTGTGTTTCAGGTTTGTCAATGTTATTTTTGGTGATGTCTTCTATACTTTATCTTTCTACCTTTGAACATTAAGGATAATATTTTATTTTGGTTGGGGGGAAGAGGTAGTAGTTGATACTTAAAAAAAATTACTAACTGTGTTTTCTATTTGCAAAACCATTGTTACTAAGGTGGCAAAGTCAAGGAGTTCTTTTGTTAAAATGACTCTTGAGACGCATCCTAGTAAACATTCTTAACAAGGTTTACCATAATACTTTTTGAAATATTTAGGTTTACAAACTCTTGCATTATTATCAATTGCTTCTGCTCATATACTCATTTAACAAGTATTTTTAAACTTTCATTTTCACACACACTTTAACATATGATTATGGGTTGCATAGGTGACAACTAAAGGAAAGAGATAGTATATAATTTGCAAAAAAAGAAAAAGAAAAAATAATGATAATAAATGTAATTAAAAAAATAAATAAGAACGTAGATAAGTTTGGTTTCGTAATCTCCCCAACATAAGCAATTAAGCTCGAAAGGGTGTTTTAACACCTAATACCCTAAAGTCAACTAACTTAGGAGGTCAACTGACTTAGCAGTTATTGGCCCAACGTTTGTTACATGGGTTGAGGAGAAAAGATTAAGGAAATCAAATATTGCACTATCTAGGTATCAGTACCTGCAACCCAAGTTATTAAGCTCGAAGGGGTGTCTCAACTCCTAATGCCCAAAAACCAACTAGTCTGGGAGTCATTAGCCGAAAGCTCATTATATGGGTTAAAGATGCATTGTGTTCTAAATTATATGTATATAAAAAAAGGAAAAAAATAATAATCTCAATCCAAGGAAGTTAACCTTAAACATTAAAACGTAATATTGTTTTCTATAATAAAAGCCCCATCATCTATGTTTTCATACATTGAGCACATAAAAAGAAGAATAAGAAGGTTTATCAATATCTTGTTTCAATAATATGAAGCAGATATATATAAATTTGATGAGAATTTGTTTACTTGGATAGAGTAATAGAAGTTAAATGATAAATGCCTTGCTTTGGGGAACTTGCAAATTATTTTTCTATTTTAAGGCTTTGATTACTAGGGACTAGTAATAAGCTGGTTGAGGGGTGTGATTAATACTTAAAAGTGCATTTTTATCAATGTTTTATATCATTATTTTGCACTTGAAGTATCAATAACTCCTTAACTAGAGCATGTTTTATAATAACAAGTCTGATAATATAAGATACCTTTAATTTTAAATGCAGGTATTCTCATAATTCAAAGGATTGATTATTGTGATTAACTATTTGAAGTGAAAGGACAAAGAAAAGGTTGAGCTTAAGAAGGAGATGCCGATTCAATTCATTTTCGAACAATGTTCAGTTATTAGATCATATCTAGAGCTATAGATCTTGGATTTTATATTAATTTATATGGATGGAAAGATAATAAATAGGCCTACAACTTTCATGGGTATAGAAAGATCTAAATTTTTCGTTTTCAAATTCAAAGTTTGGCCACACAAGAGAAGTCAGAATCTGTCCAGCAATCTAGTCCAAACATTGCTTAGAGTTTTACCTATAACTAGAGTTCTAGAAGTCCAAATCATCTAAAATTTGGTGGGTGGAAGGAAAAGACAATTTCTAACAACTTTCATGAAGAAGACTAGCTCAAATTCTTATGGTAGAAATGACATTTCATCAAGATAAAAGCATAAGGGCTATCCACCACGTCTACCAGCAGCACTACTTAGTATTTTGACATATCTCAAGCTGTAGTGCTCCAAATGATCTGAAATTTGGTGGGTGGAAGGAAAAAATAATTTCTAACAACTTTCATGAGAACACTTTTCTAAATTCTGATTGCATCAATGTCAATTCATCCAGTCAAAATGCTTGAGTACTGTTGTCTACCAAGTCCACTAATCAATAGTTCACCATTACATCAATTATCAATTATTAATTGAATAGTTCTTAATTTTAGCCAATAAAAGGAGGCATTTTCCATTCATTTAGGCATCTTGTTTTTCATATCAAGATCATGTTCTTGCTCTCTCTTTATATTTTTATAATGCTTAAGTTTTGCTTTCATTAATCTCTTGTTCATGCTTTTCATTTCCTTTACTATACTTAGTTAACTTATGTTTATGTTCTTAAATTATTTATTTAATTTTTTCTTCTTTATAATGTCTAGCTAAGTTAATTATATCAAGGTGAAAAGGTTTCACTAATGGTGTTAGGATAAGTA
>NW_011502990.1:11929-14253 GCF_000495115.2 Populus euphratica
TTATTATTATTATTATTATTATTATTATTATTTATAATTTATATAGTTAACTTTTCTATGGTTCGACCCTGGTCTTGCCAAGTTATTTATTACTTTGACACTCCTACACTTGGGATAAGATATCAACTCTTTGATCGTGTCATTTTCACATGTTCATTTGGTACTTTTACATTTCGAAGAATGCCTTTTGGATTATTTAATGTACCAACCATATTTTAAAGATGCATGCTTAGCATATTCAGTGATATGGTTGAACGTTTTCTTGAAATTTCAATGGATGATTTTTCTATTTTTGGTGATTCATTTGATTGATGATTGTTTAACTAACTTTGAAAAAGGTTTTGAATAGGTGTGAAGAGAAGAATCTTATACTGAATTGGAAAAAATATCATTTTATGGTAACAAACAGCATTGTACTTAGTTATATTGTTTTATTAAAAGGAATTGAGGTTGACAAATCTAAAATCAAGTTAATTGCTAACTTTCCAACACCAAAATCTATTAAAGATAGATCATTCTTAATACATGCTAGTTTTTATAGAAGGTTCATCAAAGATTTTAGTGTAATATCTAAACCATTGTGTAACCTTGTAACAAAGAAAAATATTTTTGAATAGACTGAACAATGTGAAAAAGCCTTTGTTAAACTTAAAAGCTTGCTTACTTCTGCTCCTATCATCGAACCTATTGATTGGTCAATACCTTTTGAAATAATGTATGACGTTAGTGATTATGTTATGGATGTTGTTTTGGGACAATGAAAAGATAAGAAATCTTATGTAATTTACTATGCAAGTAAAACTTTAAATAATGTTCAAATGAATTATACTACCACTGAAAAAAAATTACTTGTAGTAGTATTTGCATGTAACAAGTTCAGAACTTATCTTATTAGCTCACTTATTGTCGTTTTTAGTGATCATACAGCACTGAAATATCTTCTCTATAAGAAAGATTCTAAAGCTAGATTGGTGTGGTAGATTTTGTTACTTCAAGAATTTGATATCACAATCAAAGACAAGAAAGGCACTGAAAATGTTATCGCAGAACATTTGTCAAGATTGACAACAGATTCGAGATCGGACATCACACCAATTGATGACTACTTTCCTGATGAATCTTTATTTTCTGTCTCTACAATGCCTTGGTTTGCTAATATTGTCAATTTTCTTGTTTCAGGACAATTGCCAGCTCATTGGAATACCAAAAAGAAAGTTATTGAACGAAGTAAAGAAATTTTATTGGGATGACCTTTATTTATTCAAATGTTATCCTGACCAAATATTTCAAATGCATTCCTGACAATGAGGCAAGTAGTATCATTAAATTTTGTTATTCTGAGGCATGAGGGGGTCATTTGTCATCAAGAAAGACAATTGCAAAAATCTTACAAAGTGGATTTTACTAGCCTACCATGTTCAAGAAGTCACATGCATTCTGCAAGACTTATAAAAAATATCAAAAGTAGGGATCTATTTCAAAACATCACATGATGCCTTTAAATCCTATTCTTGTCATTGAAATCTTTAACTGTTGGGGTATAAATTTCTTAGGTTTATTTCCTCTATCATTTGGTTTCTTGTACATATTAGTCACAGTAGATTATGTTTCAAAATGGATAGAGGCGATTCCAAGTCAAAACAATGACCACAAAAAAGTGATAAAGTTTTTAAAAGAAAATATTTTGATTATATTTGGAATCCCTCGAGCCATGATAAGTGATGGTGGAACACATTTCTGCAACAAGCCATTTAAGTCTTTAATGAAGAAATATGAAATCACACACAAAGTTGTCTCCTCTTATCACCCTCAGATTAGTGCACAGGTAGAACTTGCTAATAAAAAGATCAAACAGATCTAAGAGAAAACCGTGAACCCTAATCGGAAAGACTGGTTTTTAAGAGTTAATAATACACTTTGGGCTTATCGAACTACTTATAAAACATCATTAGGTATGTCACTGACACGACCAAAAGATTGATGTCTTCTCCCAAGTGCAGAAGTGTCAAAGTAATAAATAACCCGTCAAGATCGGGGTCGAACCATAGGGAGGTTAATTATATAAATTATAAACAATAATAATAATACTAATAATAATAGTAATAGTAGTAGTAGTAGTAGTAGTAGTAATACTAATAATAATAATAATAGAAGAAGAAAAAGAAGTTGATGAGAACTTTGAGATGGAAGATTAATGTAATGATTAAATAATGATAACAACAAATGTCAAGGTTAGAGGATCTACTAATGGTATGTCAAACAAGTATGGTATAAACTCTTATTATTCAATTGGAAATCACACACAAAGGAGGTTCCAATCATAT
>NW_011502982.1:0-4154 GCF_000495115.2 Populus euphratica
TTTTCTTGATGTTTATTTATCATGTGTTATCTCTATTGAAAAGAGATTCTCACTTATTAAAATATTATCAGCCATTTATTTGAAAATAAATAATATTTGGCAACTAAAAATCAAGATTTTTATCATTCTGCAATTATGTTTTCAGGAGGAGTGCAGATATAGAGAGTATTATATTCCATAATAGTAATAATGATGACGGCGACGATGACAATGATAGTAGTAGCAGCAACAACAATAATAATAACAATAATACTAATAATATTAGTTAAGATAATAATAAAAATAGGAATAGGAATAATGTTACTAATAATAATACTAATACTAATGATACTGCTAATAGTGATAATATTGGTGGTAGTAGTAGTAGTAGTAGTAGTAATTATAATAATGATAATAGTAGTAATAGTAATAATAATGGTAGTGATGATGATGATGATGATGATGATGATAGTAATAATAATAATAGTTGTGGCAATATTAATAATTCTCATAACAATAATGATAATAATGATATTGATTATCACACTCGGACATTGCGGCGACCAATTAAAAATATAATCTTGGTTGGAAAATGAATAAATATCTAGCATCTTATTATTTTAGAGGAAAAGGTCTTGTTTAAAGACTCGTCACCTAGCATCATAGTCACTAGAAACCCTAATTGATCAACAAAGATTCTATGGTACAAGACTGATTATGCAAAAAAAAAAAAATGTTATCACCTCTTAAGCGTCCTACCTAAAACAGGCTGTATTGCTAGTTTTGTCTAAAATTATTAAGAATTTGTTCTTTTTTTTTCTCGTTTTTATTCTTCCTTTCATGTTCCTGACTCTAGCGTCAATGAACAATCCCTACGAATATTTCTAACTCTAACGTTGATAGATATCACTCAAATCCAAAAAATATGAGACTCCTGACTCTAGCATCAGTGAATATTTTCATAAAAAATGAATTTGAAGAAGAAATTTTTTATTTTTTTTTCTTTTTTATCCTTTTATTATTATTTGCCCTTTTTAAATGGAAGTAAAAAAAAAATTGCATGATATATTTGTGTTTAACAGTTATAGTCCACAAATTGAGTACATTTACAAAAAAATACAAACACAAGAAAAAAAAATAAAACAAAGTGTGAGGGGCCTATAAATAAATCAATGAAGATTTTCAAATATTTTTGGAATTTTCTGATATCACAAAAAGGCTCATTTGGCTAAATATCCAACTAAAATGGACATAAAAACTATGGTCATGGCATAAGGGTGTGTTTTGTGTGTTTTGCCAAACACACCCTTAGTAAACACGGTTTGGGTCAGCTAGACCTAAAGCCTAAACCTGGCCAACGTTTTTTTTCTTTTTAGATTGGATCTAGCTCAGCCATGCATGAAAGGGTCAAGCATGCATGCAACAGTAACCGGTTAATTACTTTAGCAAGCAAGGAAGGAAACTTACCTAGACATGCTGCTGCTAAAGGAGAGGTCGAGGGAGACTAGGCTAAAAAAACAAAGTGGTTGAGGGGGACGGCAGCTAGTATAGGGTTCGTCGGCCCCTTTATTTTTTATGTTTCTCTCTTCTAGGGTTTCTGGTAATGGCCTCCTCCTGAGTCTCTTCTTTTAGAGTTTCTCTCTAATCCCTCCCTTTTTTTTTTTATACATTAAGGTCTGTATTTATAGTGTCATAGTCCTTTCGTGTGTGAGAAAAAAAGTTTCAATCAAACTCATTCTCTCTTTTTTTTTTAAGTTTGAATTTGATTAAGAATCGAATTTGAAAGCGGATAACTATCATTATCTTAAAGAAAAGGATTATCTTGAAG
Organism: Populus euphratica; assembly: GCF_000495115.2. Taxonomy (NCBI): domain Eukaryota; kingdom Viridiplantae; phylum Streptophyta; class Magnoliopsida; order Malpighiales; family Salicaceae; genus Populus; species Populus euphratica. The sequence continues at coordinate 1,808 of NW_011502982.1, forward strand.
ATGGGGTTTATCTTAAAGATAAAGATAGAATGAAAAAAGTATATTGTAATCTCTAGTTTTCACGCAAGTTGACAAATCATACTTTTCATCGAAATAAATTTCTGATCTTTTAATTTTACATCTTAACCCTGTAAAATTAAATTAACAATCAGTGGGCCAAAATTGGGTTACAACATTGATAATAATAATAGTAGTGGTAGTGATACTAATAGGACTACAGTTACCCTTATTATTAAATATAGTTATGGCAATAACAATAACAACAATAACAATCGTGGTAATATTAATAATAATAGTTGTAATTATAATAGTGATAGCAATAATATCATAATAGTCATAATATTATTTATTCATAATGACGGTAATATTGATAGCTATAATGATAGTAATAACAATAATAACGATGATGATTTTAATAATAACTCATTATTCAATTATAGATTTATTAGGAATTGAGTTTTATTTTTTTTTTATTTATGGTATTTCTAGTCTAATAACCCAATTTATGAGTTTTAAAAGTTAATGTGGCCTGCCATCCTTTTTTTATTTTTTGCTTTGATTTTTTTATTTAATATTGGTGTTATTTTTTAAAAAAATATGGTTTTTTTAAAAAACAATTTGTATTGGGGTAACTCAATCTCATATTTAATATAATGAGAGATTAGGTTAACAACAATGGAATTCTCATAAAATATGTATACCATGATCACATATTTAGAAATCAAATTAATACTAATCAAAATAAAAACAAAAAAAAAATCCTTTAAAACCACAGCTAAAATAAATCTAATATGCCCAACATATTATGAACAGCTAAGATAAATCTAATAATAATAGCTAAGATAAATCTAATATTTAATATTATGAACAGCTAAAATAAATAACAATATAACACAAGAAAAAATTATAAAGACTCATTCCTTAATTTTATTTTATTTTATTTTAAATATATTATGAACTTGCCACCCAATAATAGCCCAACCCACCAACCACCATACCCAATTCCTCTTTTATCAGCTCCCATCAACCTTCTTTCGGCCATCAACCCGTCTTTCCTTGGCCGTCTCTCAGCCTCGGCAACCAAACCTTACATTCGTATTCTTACACTCCAACAACGACTCCTTAACTGAAAGAGAAAGAGAGAATCGGATCAATCAAATGGCCTTTAGAGAGAGAGAGAGAGAACCAATCACAGAAGAAACGAAGTTGAATACTCTCTTAAAAAACACTCTGCTCCTGTTTTCCATGTTTTTTCTTCCCAACAAACCTCTTTATCTTTCTGGGAGCAAATCCAATCATCATCACCATCACACGGTTCTGATCATTATCTTAATCAATGGTAAGCAAATGAGATAAGAGCATGAAGAAGATCAGAGAGCAGTCAGAGATCATTGCGGGTCCTAGATAGAAAACTTTCATTTGAAGATTCAATGGTGGGCAAGGGAAGGTTTATTCATTGCTAAAGCAGAATTCCTTACCCACGTCAGACCGGGCCGGCAGGGTCAGGCTGGTCATCCTTTTATTCTTTTTTTTTTATATATATGAATTGATATAGGGTTCCGGTCGACCAGATCCTGAGTTACTTCATCAAGTTTATTTAGATTTTAAAATCATGATAAAGTATTGAAATAATTATCTAAAATAATTAATATCATCAAGAATTAAACATCTTTTAATCTATGTCAAACTTTAAAGTTATAATATGGGGATTATCTATTATGAATGTGCTTAGTTCACTTTTAGAGTACAGAATATTATAAACCTTTACGATCCTCTATTCAATACACTTTACGGCTTTTATTTTGAAACATTTCAGTTTTAATGCAATGTCATCTTATGAATTACGCTCTCCTTCTCTAAGACTACAATATTCTCAAGCTCTCTATCAAACATAATTTTATTCTTGAGCAATTTTCAAATGTCGAGTGATTAGGGCTTTAAAACCCTTAACATGAGGTTTCTGAGCATGTACTAAAAAGTGAAATCAATTTTTCTCTCCAATTCTCTAGAACATTATTTTGTTTTCTAAGTTTTGAGGGTTGGAAGAAGGAAAGGAGACTGATTTTTCATTTCAAATCTAAATAAACTGAAAATAGACAGATGAACTGCAATTCTTTTGTGGATAAGATGAGGGGGGAGAACAATGTCAGCTAGCCTCCATGATTGATTTTCTTAGTTTCTTGTTTGAAGAATTATGGTACTCTTTACCCATCATTTGTGCATATTTATATAAAAATAAAATTCTTTTGTTGATCATGAATGATTGTTTTTCCCCTGGATTAAAGAACATTTGTGTATATTTATGTAAAAATAAATCAGAAAACTATTTTTCATTAACCCCAAAGGT
>NW_011502982.1:9726-14319 GCF_000495115.2 Populus euphratica
AAAGGTTGATTATATAAATTATAGATAACAATAATACAATAATAACAATAATAATAATAATAATAATAACAGTAGTAGTAATAATTATAAAAAAAAATTAATGAAAATTTTAAAATAAAAAATTAACAATAATAATAATAACAATAATAACGTTTTCCAATCTTTGAAGAGCAGTGCACAACCACTTTTCCCGTTTCATTATATTGTACTCTGCCATTCTATTTAAATGCAGGTAAAACGTGTGCTTTTTTTGTTTACTCTGCCAGGCTGGAGCACTGCACTATCTCAGATATTGTTTTAAACCAATCAATTTGAAAAGGCACCCGGAAAGGCAAAGAAGAGGAAGAAAGTATGAGAGTGAAGTTTCTTTTTAAAGACATATGAACAAAGTGAAGCTCTTTTCTATTTCTATCACGACTTTCAAGACCATCAGAATCGAAAGCTATTCAAGTACACAAAAAAGGCCGCCTCATGCGCCATAAACTTCATGGCCCATTTCTAATAAGTTTTTTTAAAACCTTCTATAATATTTAAAAATAATAAAAATAGAAAAAATGAAAAATATTAAAGGAAATAAATAAAACCATAAAGGGATGATAAAAAGAGCAATTGTTGATATGATAAAAAAAATCTATAATATTATTAAAAAAAAAAGTAAAATTTAAATAGTATGTTGAGAAAAGACAATAACATAACTAAATTTGCAATCAACAAGCCTCCACTCTTTTGCTAATTTAAATCATAAGATCCCAAAGCTTTTCCCTAACCTTTTTTTTTTATAAATATGAGAATTAAAATATTGCAAGAACTTTTAACTGATAGGATACATTACTTTTTTTATTATTGTAATTGAATTTTAACTGAGTTAACATACCTTTTTAAAAGTTTATTAAATGTGAGTGAAGCTATTTAGACCTGTATTGAGCATAATAAAAGAGAATTACCTAGAATCTAATTTATTATTTATCACTTTTTCATATTTAATGCTAATATTTTAAAAGTGAGAATGGAATCTTGTTATAGATCCAGATCTCAAATCATTGTTTTAGATTTTAATAATTATTTATTATAAAATATTTTAGATAAATTCTAGCATAGGTACAATATATACCTTTATCATTAAAAAACAAGTATTAAACAGCTTACATTATATATAATTGTTATTTTTTATATTATATAATCAGTTTCTAACATCTGAAACCTTAAAGACAAGTTAGGGTTTCTGATTACCATAAAAATAGCTAGCAATTTCTTTTCTCGTAGTTTTATCCTATCAATTCTAATCAAGCTCACCGAGATATGCTTTGCAACAACTTAGCTAAAACTCTAGGGTAAAGGTTGGGTGAATCAACCCGAGTTGACACAGGTAAATTCAAAATAATATTGTTTTAAATAAATATTTAATAAAATCAAATTCATTGTAATATAAGTTTCACCTAAATTGACTGAATTTAATCGGGTTAAGTTTCACTCAATTCAATGTAAAACAAACCAAGCTAAGTTCCAAGTCCATGGATCATAAGTTAACCCACCAGCCAAACCAAGTTTAACTATCCCGGGTAATTATTATATATAGATTCAGTCTATCTATGGCTGGGTGATGAAGCATTTACACTGGAAGTACAGTATTGAATAATTCCTCTGCACATGAACAGATGGAAGTTGAAGGGCAATGTTATATGTGTATACTGTGGAGAAGAGGAACGAAAAAGGTTTAGAAACAAGTTTGAACGGATTGAATAATATATTCGGGTAAAGTGTGAAATGTCAGAGGCCATGATTCTCGAGCACTGCATATCCACAAGGAGGGAGTCCGGCACTATTTCTGTGGCGTCCAACTAGATTTCTGCAGAATCGTTTCATTATATTTTACTTTTCCATTGTATTTAAATGCATGAAAAATGTGTGCTTAACTTGTTTATTTTATTTCCATCCATGTGGAGTACGAAAGAAGAATGGAGAAGCTTCTTTTTAAAGCAAACATGTCTTCTGGTAAAAACAAGGGGAAGCTCTTTTCATTTTCTATCACGATTTCCATGGAAAGCTATTCAGGTGCACAGAGAGGGCCAGTTCACGCGCAATAATCTTCTTGGATTGCGTTGGTCCAGTGTGAAGATCTGACGCAAAGTGATGCTTTTGGCAGGATTAAAGCGTTCAACTTTAAGAGATAAGATTACCGTTCGTTTACAATGCTTTTCTAACTATTGAGATTACGACCTTTTTTAAGAGTTTCGAGGTTAATGTTCCGAATCAATCTTCATTTTTTCCTATGGGATGTTTATTTATATATTTCGTTTTTTGGTTAATGCTTAAAAACTTGCTTTAGTCCTTGAATTTGACAATAAGTTCAATTTAGTCCATTAATGAAAAATATTTTTCAATTAAGCCCCTACATGTCAATTCATAAGCTTGATTAAAAAAATAATTTAAAGAGGTTTTTAGTAAGCGTGATTTTCAGTTCGATTCGGTTTTTATTTATAAAAACAACCAAAATAAAAATTAAAAAAAAAACAAAAAAAAACTGAAACCAGTTCAAACCAACTGATTTTAGTTTGATTTGGGTTTTTATATCAAAAACATGAAAAAACCGAAACCAAGATAACAATGCAATATCATTAAAATATATATTTAATCACAACACCATCTCCACTGTTGCTTTGCATTTAAATAAATAACCAAGATATTTACAATAAACTCACCATTTGAATAGGCTTTTAATATAATTTACTGCAACTTTTATAGATATACCTGTAATAGTAATAACTGAGACTAATAAAGCTTTATATAGTTATTGCTTGAAAGTTATCTTCTTAGTAAGAATGATAACTCTAATCATTATTTGCAGAGGCAATGTTTTCTCTTTTTAATACCCATATACAGGGTGGTAGCCACATTCATCCTAAGAATATTTATCGTACTAGAGTATAAATAAAAAGGATAATTTTACTGTTTCTGAAGCATTCTCAAGATATAGATAAAATACAATTGATAAACCAACCTATTATTAACAAATAAAATAAAAAAATAATCATTTAAATAAACTATAAACAATTTTATTGTAAAGCAAAAAAATAAAAATTGAAACAAGTATCCTAATAACTCCAATAGTTATATTTGTCATACCCTAAATAGAAGAAAGTTTCTCTTAGTTGTCTTAAATCCTGTTTAATTTTATATTTTAAAAGTATTTTTAAAAAATAAAAAAAAAATTGTTTTAAAATAGTTTTCTTTTATGTTTTCAGATTGTTTTGATATATTAATATCAAAAATAAATTTTTAAAAAATAAAAAATATATATTATTTTAATATATTTTCAAGTGAAAAGTATTTTAAAAAATAATTACTACTACAATATCAAATAAGCTCTTAGAGTTAAGTGTGAAATGCATATAATTCTTGTTGGAATCTTCCTAAAAAATTCTTATAGTTCAAAAATTTGCACAACTATTGTTATCATTTTCTCTTTAACTTTCAGGGTTGATGGCATGACCCACTACCAGAAATTCGCTTAATACCAACAACATTACTGATGGAATATTTATGTTGATAATTTGATGTCACAATTACAAATGATATTTTTTTCATTTGTAATTCCACTAGTATATACAGATGAACACATTCGATCGGTATTTACTAATAAAATATTCAGAATATATATATCTCATGGAATGACATATAGAACACAAAGATAGTTCACTGATGTGGAGGTTTTTGTAGGTAATTTTACTGCTAGATTAACCGAGGGATTCAAACGATAGCTCCGTACAGTGATGTGATCGTTTGAAATGCTGACAGAATCACTGAAGGATTCAAACTAAAATTTCTGTGCAATGACGTGCCTTGTTTACAGTCAGACAGACATAATTATTTCATTGATGAATCCGTTAGTAAAAGTTAATATATGTCCACTATATTGGTCCTCTCCTACTCTATTTCTCCTTCTTTTTTCTCATACAAACTCTCCCTAACTCCAAAAAACATGCTTAAAAAAACAAATAGGTACTTTTATGCATGTAATGTTACTATTTTACTGGTTTTAGTTTAAACTCGTTAGTTGCACTGGTATAAAATTTTATAGGACATTTTATTTTAGACTCACCTACAAAATATAAACAAGTGAAGTACAGAGAGAAAATCAAATAAAAATCTATCAAAGTGATAAAAATCTATTTAAAAAAAAAAAAAAAAAAAAGAACATGCCTTTTCGATGCGTTTGTCCACAAGAAAACCTTAGTGAGTTGCTTCTAGCAATGCCGTGAAAATCTGTGCTAGAAAAAACACAAGCTCCTCTTATTTGTTAGCGCATGCATTGTGTTCATGAGCAATTTTTTTTTTTTTATCAAAAGACCAAACTAACTTTCATCCAACTTAACAATAACAAATTAGGGAAAAACAACAACCTAAAAGAAAAGATGAAAACAACAACTATATGATTTTTGCTTTGGAGGATATTTTAGATATTATAATATGCTTTTCAAATTGAAGATTCAAAAATACCCCTGCAAAAAAATTAATTAAATTTTGATTTGATAGTATTTCAGTCATTACACTATAAAAAGAAAAATACTGACCTACCCCTGTTCAAACTTGCAA
>NW_011502977.1:0-85 GCF_000495115.2 Populus euphratica
AACTGACTTGGAAGCTATAAGTGCAATGCTTGTTACATAGGTTGAGGAGAAAAGCTTAAGGAAATCAAACATTGCACTATCTACG
>NW_011502977.1:1079-1177 GCF_000495115.2 Populus euphratica
CTGGGCCCTTTCATAGCCCATACTATATGGTATAATCAATACTTGAGTTATGAAAGGAACTTGATTTGTTGTTAACATAAGTTATAATCATGTATGCC
>NW_011502977.1:1289-14359 GCF_000495115.2 Populus euphratica
TATTGTATTATTGTTATCTATAATTTATATAATTAATCTCCCTATGGTTCTACCCCGGTCTTACTGGGTTATTTATTACTTCGACACCCCTACACTTGGGAGAAGACATCAATATTTTAGTCGTGTTAGTTATGAAAGTGTCAAGTATTTGTTGTGCTAAGTGTTATACAATATAAATCTAGATTAATCATTTAACAAGCAAAATATTAAGAGTAAACAAGATAACAAATACAAAAAATATTAGTATCAAACATTAAAATCCATGTTAAGTTTACACTATACTTCTTCTTACACTATTAGTTTAACCTTTTCACCTTGACATAATAAACTTAGCTAAACATAATGAAAAAAAGAAAAATAAATAAACAAAATAAAAACATAAATAAGATATAAATTAATTAAATAAAGGAAAGGAAATGAAAAGCATAAACAAGAGATTAATGAAAGCAAAACTTAAACATTATATAAAAAAAAAGGAGCAAGAATATGATCTTGTTCTGAAAACCAAAATACCTAAATGCATGGAAAATTCCTCCTTTTATAGGCCAAAATTAGAAACTATTGTTTAAAACTATTGATTTGATGACTAATTGTTGAGTGGATGGCCAACTCTTAACTTGGTGACAATTCTTATCTTCTTGTCTAAACAAAAAGTCATTGCTAACATCATAATTCTAACAAACTTCAATCATAAAAGTTCTAGAAAATTATCTCAGCTTTCTAACAAAAACATTTAAGGTCATTTGGATTTCTAGAACTCAAGATATGGGCTGAACACGGAACAGTGTCTAGGCTGCAGGATAGATTTGGACTTCTGCATTGTTGCTAAGATTTAGACTTTCAAACAGCAGAATTGAGTTTTGCATTCCATATGAATGCTTTAGGCATATGTCTTAGCTTTCTAACCATATAAACCAAATTTAAATCCAAGACTACAGGTCCAGATATGACTTAATGACTAAATAGTATTTCAGTTCGGACCGAACCAACATTACTTTTCTAAACTTCATCCTCTCTTTGTCTTCTCAATTTCAGTAGTTGAACTCATTAATCAATCCTTTGATTTAAGAGATAGGCTTGCATTTAAGATGAACATTTACCATAAATTAAAAGTATCTTATAGTATTAGATTTGTCATTATAAAACATGCTTTAGTGAAGGAGTTATTGATACTTGAAGTGCAAAATACTAATATAAATCCTTAATAAAAATATATTTTTAAGTACTAATCAGATAGTGACCCAGCAGGTGACTTATTGTTCACTTAATAAAAAAAGGCATTGCTTGCTTTTAGAGCCAAAATAAATAAAGTTAAGGTGTGAGGCATAGGTTTTTTAATTCAAATCAAGCATCCACACATAGCTTAACCTATTTTTCTAACTTCATTAAGAATGTATTTTAGTTATTACTTAAAATTTAGTTTAGAATTTAGAAATGGAAGTCAAAATATCTGTATTTTCAAATTCCATTTGATTCAAGTGGAGTTATTTATTCTCCGAGTAGTGTTGCACTGATCATCCTCCTGAATCAGGATCATTGGGAATGATAAAGGTTAAAAGATAGGAAATTTTTGTCCTTTATCAATAAAAAAAAAAAATAAGAGTTTCTACCTAGTATTTTAGTCACTAGAAACCTTAATTGGTTTCAGAGTCTAGGTAAGGGAACTAATTGTGTAAAGTGAAGTTATTAACACCTCTAATACGCATTATTTCAAATAAGTTGTTTTGTTTATTTATTTGATATAAACTAATGAAATGTTATATTTTCTAATCGTTGGTCTGTTTAAGGTTTAAGAAAAGTTCTTCTCAGCGAAGAGATCCTTATTTTATCAGGTTAAAAACTTAATCGTTGTAATATCAATATAAAAAATAAAATAAATTATATTTTTATTTAATATTAAGAATATATCTTACATATAAGTTTATAATGTCGTACATTAAAAGAAACAAAATTAGTTTTGTTTTGAAATGTAGGCTAGAATCCTTAGGAATTTTACAAACTTGTAAAATCCATGCAATATTAAAAAAAAAAAACATGTCAAATTATTTTAGATTTTTTAAAAAAATTTCTTAAATAAATTTAAGATTTTTAGCCATATGCAAGAAAAAAGAATATTTTTTTTTATTTTTGTTTTATTTTTTAGGCTTTGTTTAACAAAAACTCATTTTTCCTTGTAATAAAATGATCAAAAATAGACTTGAGAGGTGTTTGCCAAATACACTATTAAAACTAAAAAAAAATAGCAAATCAAAAAAGGTATTAAACCCTGTGACCTAATTGTCTTTGGACCAGGTTAACCTGAAATTTTTTATTTGACTATAAACTAAACAAAAAAATTAATTTAACCTGAAAACAACCCCAAATAAAACAAAAGCCAAAAAACAGATCAAACACCTAAAAAAGTATAAAAACTCAAAAATTCTTGAACAAAATATATCAAACAAAAAAAATAAAAAACACTACGAACATTAATAACACCGAACATGAATTCAACAACATGGGTTCCAAAACAAACTAGATTTGATCAAAACAAAGGCATATACATGTTGAAAATTATACAAGGATTAATAATCAAGCATGCATTCACTCTGATTATCATTAAAACATCATAATTTTTACCAAAATATGTTTCGATTTAGAACTGAAACCCTAGGATCAAAACCTAACAAAAACATATTATTGATGCAAATAAATACCAAATTATCTAGTAATCATACATAACAAAGGTTTCTATGCAAATAAATTGACTAAACATGGTCCAAATCCAGGGGATAAGACAATGTTCTTTCCAAGAAAATCTCTAGCTAAGGCAGCCTCTACCAAAAACAAAAATGGACATTTTTTATACTAAAATATGTTATTTTATCCCAACAAGTCACAATATCATATATAAACATGTTTGAATAAAAACAAACTAACAAAAAAAAATGTCAAAGCATCAAATTCAAGCATGAGGTACTAAATCAAAAAAATATCAACTTAAAACAACATATATGTTCATGCAATATAGATTCAAAATTGATTTTCTAAACTCATTTTGTGATTGAATAGGCTTAACATACCCAAGATAAACACCTTTACTTTAACATATATAACTTAAGTTAAAAAATGAAATTAAAACAATATTGTATATCAATAACAAACTTAAACAACAACTTTGATATATAAAAAACATCAAAATAACTTTAAAATAACTTAATTAAATAAAAATTATAGCAACAAAGTGGTAAATGCAATATCATTTGGTAAACATTCCAAATATCTTTTCTATGCCTGTAAACATAAATATAAATAAATAAATAAATAAATCTTAAGCTTGCCATAAGAGCTTGCTTTTGGATCAGATGATATATCTAGAACAATTACTCTCTCTCTCTCTCTCTCTCTCTCTCTCTCTTATTTCTTTTGAAAAGTTTTGCCTCATATAAACTTGCTAATTTTAAAAACTTGAGAAAACTCTGTGTTCACTTGTCAAACATTTACACTTAGCATCACTATCAATTTTTTTTCTTCTTTCTTTCTTTTTTTCAACTTTTTTTTTTAATATTGAGAGTGGTATTTATAGGGTTTTAAGAAGCCTTTGAATCTATTTCTAACTTTTTAATGTTGAGGGAAGTGTTGTAAAATATTGATAATAACCCATTGAGAAGCCTTTATATATGAATACACAAAATCTAAATTGATTTTTGCATGATAGTTGCATTATCAGGGCTGATTGAGTTCCCCATTTTTTAGGCCTTATTAAAGCAATTCTTACATCATTGTCATCTAAGGTCTATAATTCAACATTCATGTATTTAAAGTTGCCAACTCAATCAACTAAAACTCTCAAAACATAAGTGCAAGTTGATGAAAGTTGCCAACATGTTATTTAAGGTTCTTAATTTGAGATTTGGCAAATTTCAATCGAATCTGTATTCTTCTAATTGTATTCATAATTGCTTTAAAACATTTAATTTCATGCAATTTCACTATTTCCAAACTCAATTGCTAACCCCAAAGTTGACCATTATTTTCATTTTAGTTATTGGTTCTAAATTTGTACATTTCAACCCTTAATTGACATAGTTTTTAAACCCGGCCCGGTCCAAGGCCCGGGTTCCGGGGGTTGACCGGGTCACCGGGTTTTGACCGGGTCGGCCGGGTCAATTTTTATTTTTTTTAAAAAAAAATTAAAACGGCGTGGTTTTAGAAAAAAAAAAAAAGCAAGCGGGTTGCAACCGGGTTTTGCCTGGTCGCCCGGGTTTCTGGGTCATCCCGCCGGGTCGTCCGGGTCACACTAGGTCATGGCTTACCTTATTTTTTCATCAACCCGGCCCGGTTCCAGCCCCGGGTTAACCCGCCGGGCCGGGCTGGGTTTTAAAACTATGTTAATTGACAAATAAATTTTTAATTTCTTCAATTTAGCTTTTATTTTGATCAATTTGAACCCTTACATTCACCCGTTCTTTTTAGTTTATTCATTGGTTTTGGATTTCTTTAATCAAGTCTTTAATTACCCATCAAACTTTAATAGTTCATTGGTTTTGGATTTCTTTAATTAAGTCTCTAATTACCCATCAAACTTTAATATTTATACAATTAAGCCCCAAATTTAACCATATTAAATCTTAAAAATTACAATTCGACTCCCAAACTTTTATTTCATCTAATTAAAGCCTAAATTAACTTTATAAAATCAAATTTTCTTGTAATTTAATTCTCAATAAATTCAATTAGACCTTGAAAAATTTCAATTGAGTTCTTAAACATCTAATTTTGAATTTTCTTCCTCAAATTAAATTTTTCTTTACCATTAGAGCTTTCATCAATAAAAAATACATTGTCAAATTTTCTAATCTTTTATGTTTTGATCTTCCTTAACCAGTCTTAGACAATTTTTTGGGTGTTCTGATAAATTCTGCTCACTGATATATTTTTTATTTTCCTCCGACATTTTTTTTAAATTTTTTTGTATTTTATGATTTTTTGTATATGTAGGACCTAAAAATAGATAACAATATGTAGTATCTGAATAATACCTTTTTAATCATAATGAAATAAATATTTTAATGATTTTTGTGCTTGTATTTCTTTTCGATTTGAGTTGCATGTTTGACAAAATAGTTTGGTTTGGCCCGAGATGCTCAAATATATAATTATCTTAATAATTAAAAAAAATATTATGTATAAATTAAATGTTGAATCTACAATCAAAATTTTACTTATAAATACAAAATACATTAACAATATTTTTATATGTTTTAAAATATATATTTTGACGTGTAACGAAGTGTGAACCAATCACTAAGTGGCCAATAAAAAAAGCTTCTTTTCTTTCTTCATTATTATTTTCTTTTATCAAAATAGATTTTGAACCATTGTGAACCATGATTGTAATTATTGGAATGAAACGACAGATGCAGGTCTAAAGTTGGGTGCCATAAAAAGTGAAATTTCTTTTCCATATATAAAACGTTTGGGTAAAGGCTTATCCTTTCTTCTTAAGATGTAAATAAATATTACAGCTAATATTTCGCACAAAAAAAAATAAAATAAAAATAAAAATAAAAAGGTATACAGCTCCTTTACCTATTAAAACAGGAGAAATTATACCATGTCCAAGTATGCCAACTCAGCATGATGAGTTTCTTCAATCAATAATTAATTATCGTTAACTTTAAGAAATTGAACTTATAATTAAATAAGTATACTTCCGTTTTTTATTTTGTAGAATTGAATCTTGAAACTAAAATATAAGATAATTTAATAAATGTTTTGAAATACATTAGACAAATGCTAGAAATGCGACTTTATTAAGATTGTTTATACAAATTGATATTGTCAAATAAAAAGTAATAATGGATGACCATATGTTAATTTGTCCATATTAGTAAACGTTTTGGAAAGGCAAAACTATCACTGATTATATAATATAATTTAATAAAAAATAAAACTTTATATTTATTTATTTTGAGAAAGAAAAAAGAAGAAGTTATTATCAGATCAATTTAGATCAAACTGTGACAGCCACGAACAAGTTAAAAATATAATATATAGTTCTGCATGTTAATTACTCTCTTCCACACAAACATTTCTTGATGAGTAATGAAAGTCTGCTTCTCTTCTTCCTCCTCTAACCTGGATTAATCGAATTCTAATCGGTCCGTCTTTAATTAAATATTTCAATTCTTTCATGACAAAATCGAATTCGTAGTCACAGGTTTTAGGTCATGTGTATATATTCCGCAAGCTTTTATTTGAATAAAATCAAAATTGAACGGGAGACACATGACCTAAAACCTTCAACTATGAATTCGATTTTCGTCATGAAAGAATTGAAATATATATATATATATATAGGGTCTATGATGTTTGAGGATTTAAAAAAAAAATTACCTTTTTTCCTAGTGCATCAGTAATAATTACAATATATTTTTTAAACTAAACTAAATTAGTATAAATAGAGTTATTTAACTTATAATTTAATAAAATTAGAGTTTTGTGGTAGTGATTTTATTCCATAAAATTTTATGATGTTGTTGTGTCAATATTTTTATAAAAATTGCTTGGCACTAAAAACAATTCTATTAAATATTATTTTATATGTTTTTGTTTTTGATTTATACCTTAATATATTAATAAAATCATATCAAAATATCTAAAAAAATTAATACTTTCTTAATCCAAACACGGTTAAATTAACTTTTTAATACAAAGTTGTATTTCTTTGCGCTAAACTGCGCTATAATTCAAAATAGCACTAGTAAAAGTAATGTATTATAATTTGGCATTGTGATTTTAAAAATTAATTTTTTTATCAAATAAAATAGTGAATTTTATAATAAATTGTATTTGCTTTAGGTTAAAAGCTCATATTCATCCTAAAGTAAAACATTTTTTTAAACAGGAACATGTGTTTCTAGATGAAAAACAAATCTTAATAAAACACTATTTAATTTAAAATAAAAATCAATAAAAGCATGCACTTTTATTTCAAATACACGATAACGCAAAACATGTAGTAAAAGAACACTAAATCCAAACATTTTAAGAACAATAACTCTAAAATTTAGAATATTTTAAAGAGCTAAATATAAAGAGAATAGATAATTGTAAAAATATATTTTTTTTTATCAAAAATTAAAATATCTTCTTATCATTTTTATAAATTCAAATGTATTTTTCTCTTTTCTCTTTATTCTTTTTTTTTTCAAAATAAACTCATAAAATTACTTTTAAAAGTTTGCAAAAAGAAGCAGCAGGGGGAGCGCACGGTAAAGGCACGGGGTCGACTTCATTGTAACAGCACTCCAAAAAGTTCTATTAGGGTTTGGGGAAGATGGCGATGGGTAACTGCAGCAATACTGGTACAGTACTATACAGCTCAGCATCTACCAATCAAAACCTATAAATATAGTAAAAACACAAAAAGTAATAAAAATGAAAAAGAAAATACCATTTACAATAACAAAATAATAAAGTTCCAGCCCTCATCTGTGTATATATGCACGTCTCAATCGGTCCCTCCACTGTTGCTATCCTCCTGAGTCCTCTTCTCTCTCTCTCTCTCTCAACCTAGCTTACAGTCTTCCTTTCATTCTAGTTTTTTTCTTTTTCTTTTTTTTGAAATAATATTCTTATAAAGGTTTGATGAGCTGATGTAGCTAAAAGAAGTGAAAAAACCAAATGGGTTCTTTTTCTTTTTATGTGATCTTGGCCGGAATCTGTCATGAGGTGGTACTTGCTATATGTTAGTCTCACCACACACAACCAGAGGGAGTGTGTTTTTGTCAGAATCTTGCCGGATAAATAAATCTGATCCACTTAACTAAAAATCTATGATTTCCCAAAGTACTAAAGCGCGTTAGTTCTTGATTCCATTTATTAGATTTTCTTTCTTTCCTTCTTTCTTCTCATCTGATATAAAAAAAATACTATTATATTTTTAATGTTGAAAAAGGGTACTGTCTTGTTATAAAGTTCTGAGGTAAACAAGGTTGTAGGATTCTTTCTCGGGCATCCCCTTCACGTATTCCCTTTTGGCCTTAACCAATGGCAACATGCCACATCAGCTCCTTGCTCGTGGGTTTGTTGGTGTGCTATGCTTATGTGCTGTCCAATATTTCTCTGTGTTTCTCAATTTTTTTCTTTACAAGAATTTGCTAGTATATATTATTTGTTTGCTTAATTTCAATCTTGAAACCTTGTAGAGAGGAGGTAAAAAGATGGGGCATGGAATTGAAGGCTAAAGGGGTTCTTGTGCATGGAAATATTGACAATCGTTGTTTGCGGGTGGAGCATCATCAAGATTCACATGCAAAATGCACGGCCTGTGATGTTAGAGTTAAATCTTTCTTTGTTTCTGTTTATCTGCCAAAGTTCTTTGGTAGTGAGAATCTTGATGATGCTGCATCGGCAATAAACGACTATACAACACAAAAGGACTTGGAAAAGAAAAAACACAGTTTGTGAGTGACACTTTGCTCCTGCTGACCAACAGCAAATTAAAGGTGATTCTTTTTTCTTTCTACTTTGCTTTCTGTTACTGTCAGGTGAGTACATTTAGTAGTGTTTATATTTCTATTTTATGGTGGATTCCCTAAGTTTGGATTTTCGTTTCAGCTTGCGGAGAAGGAAAAGGAAGGACACCCTTCGTTT
This sequence comes from Populus euphratica, assembly GCF_000495115.2. NCBI lineage: Eukaryota > Viridiplantae > Streptophyta > Magnoliopsida > Malpighiales > Salicaceae > Populus > Populus euphratica. The sequence continues at coordinate 9,930 of NW_011502977.1, forward strand.
TGCTGACTTTAGCAGATCTGTGATTATTCCCTCCGAGGAAAATATTCAGGGGATGCAAATGGTATCTTTTATGTGTTGCAGATGTGATAGGTAACTTTGTTAATAAGCAAGAAAGGTGAGGGAGGGAGGGGGAGGGAGAGAGAGAGTGTTGATACCCTTGATTGTGTTGATGATACGATACGAGCTAATAAAATATTGAGATTAAATAGGTGAATTTATTAGACCCCTTACTGTTTCCATTTCTGGGTGTTTGATTTGAGATCCGTTACAGATCTTTGATTTGTTTCAAAGAATGATTGTTTTGGGTGGTTTTCGATTCTCATTTTTACACAAAGGCAAAGCAACGATTATGTATGTGGAGGTTCTTTCTTTCCTTGGAAGATAGACATTGTTCATTGGAGTCTCATAAGACAGAAAGTAGAGCATTGAAGCAGAAGCTGATCACATTGGTAAGGATAAGAAAAAATAAAGTGTGTAGTTTTTATCAGATTTTGTTATTTATGGGGTTTTTTTTTTATTATATCAGCTAAAATAGCTTAGCTTGAGTTTCAGAGTGTTCTCCATCCCACAATCTTTGTCTTCACTGGAAATGATTAAAAATGCTCTTTGATTATTTTATGGACATTCTTCCAAATGGTTTTTTCTGTGGAATCAGTAGATCCTTGAAAATTATTAACAGTTTTGAGAACTTTGGTATGCGAAAACATGGTGGGAACAGGTCATATTCTTACTGCCATGGTTGTGTAGGCTTCGGCATTAGATCTCTGTACTCACCAATCTTGTTGGTGGACCATCTTATCTTGCAATTTGGACCCTCGCCTTGTAGTCCTACTTTTTTGCAGACTTATTCAGTCACACCTATTTTTTCACCTCTTTCAATAATAGCAACCTAAGAGATTTGGCAATTTATTCTCCTTTTCTCTTCACAATCCATGACAGTGATAACTCAGCCATTTCAAGATTATAGAGATCTGTGTGCCTCCATCGCTGTCTTAATCATTGGTTCTCATATTCCATGCCCAAGGTTTGAATCCTCTCATCTACTCTTCTTCTTTATGAATCTGAAACAAGGCAGTACAGAAGGGAAAATTTAGGTTCACTGATTTACGAACTGTTGTTTTGTTATGTATGAGTTTTATTTCCCGTATTGTGATTCAAGATGTTTCTTTTAACAAATTAATCTAAACAATCTATTATTGGTCTTTAGATGTTAAGTTCGCAATTAATTTTCAAGATTACGTTTTACCATGTTTCCCTTTGTAGACTACTCTCATCTCCTTGTGGAAACATATGATCAAGTTCTTCAAGTAGAGTTGTCCCTCTAGCTAGTTCTCCCATGTCAGAAAGAGAGAATTAGTATAGCAGAATGTAAGCTCATATAATCATGGTCTTATCACGTAATTTTCTTATTGAAGTTACGCTGTTTTATGTGTTTGTTTACTCTTCTGTGATTAGAAGACATGTTGATTTATATTTTTTATTTGGAAAGTATATAAACTTATTTTGTAATTGTTTTATAAATAGATTTATTTTATATTTTCGTTTTTATATCTTCAATTAAATATGCTTTTATCTTTTCTGTATATTTTTTTTTAAGATTTATCTCGAGACACTAACCAAACACAACTTCAATGTTTGATACGGGTAAGATTGCTTTGTTTTTTTGTCATAAAGTTCTTATTTTTTGCTCCCTACTAAATTCCATCACATTTGTTCTTTAGTTTTCAATATTGGATTGGAATTTCTTTAGTTTATATCCCAATTTTCCATAATTAGTTATTGAAAACACGTTCATGAACTATTTTGAGACTGCATTTTACAAGTCTTGTAGCTAAGATACTGTAAGTTACTGTTTAACTGCAATAATCTACAAATAATTGAAGCAGCTCCTGTTCTTCGACCAAGTTAACAGTTTAAATAAGTAAATACTCACACAAACTCTACTCCCTCTCTTTAGGCTACATGATCATTGTTTTAATATTTCATGTCCTAAAAATCAGAGATTTTGAATTACATGTCCTTTCTGTTGGTAATAATTTTGGCTTTCCTTGTGATTTCCACATGCTCCAATGTGTTTTCTACTTTTACCTTTTCTTTTTCTTGTTGAATACCATTGCAACCTTGAAAACACTTGCATTTTCTTGCTTATAATACATGCTCGGAAGTCAGAACTTGAGAGCAATCTTGCAGAATTTCCTTTGAGTTCCATGAAAATGACTATTGTTTATGCTTCATCTCTCAGACTACATCAATGTGATCTCATTTTAATTTGGTAAAAGTAGAAAACTAAGTTACAAAGGCAATTGCATCAGGTGACCCAATATTTTGCTCTCTTCACAATGAATCAATAATATCAAATATCTGGTGGCAATTAAGGCATCGTGGATAGTGCCAAGCTCGTCTTGGGTTGGATTCTGGACTCGTGACCAAGTGTATGATTATGTTTGTTAATGTAATATATAGATTTTTAATTGAAAATGTATTAAAATAATTTTTTTTATTTTTATCAAAATCATAAAAAAAACATATGAAAAACAATTTAAAAAAACATTGAACATTCGGCAAGGTGAATTCAAGTCAGAATTGTCAAGATCGATGATCTATGCATTATTGACCGTTTTTTAGCAAGTGAAAGTGTATAACTACGTGTCTTCATGGATACATATAATGCGAAACCAACCATCATTAACTAGGGCGCTTCGACAACATCCCAACAATTGGCTGTTGTAAATACTCGTCTGAACGAGTGATATCAATCCAACCGTCATCCATCAAGACACATGACAACACCCCAATGGCTGAATGTTATCCAAATTCTGTGATAAATATCATACTTATCTCACTAATACCCACACTCTACCTCCTCTCTAATATAATATCTTCTTATGGATTAGTGTCTTCTAAGGCATATTCCTTCAGGGCGGTCCACAAATTTATCAATCATTTGAGGAATATCCCGTTTACTCCCATTACATTACCCATCTGTTCAAAATTATTATTGCCACTCATACTCTGATCCCTTTCTGAAGTTTTTTTTGTCCCAATGGCATGATATCTTCGAAAGTATTGCTGTCGTCCTCCAAGCTCAAGTATCATCACCATCCTCTAAACTCAAGTCTTGTCATTGTTCTCGACATTCAAGCATTTGCCCGCGGATCATCTCCGAAGGTGCTGACGAGATGAGTACGTACGCCCTCCAGCTCTCTAGTGTGCACTTGCCCTCCAAAATATCTTTGCCCTCCGATGTGCGCATGCCTTCGTCCTCCGATGTATTTATCTTGCCTTCCGATATGTATTTATCTTTCGCTTTAGCATCCAAGGCATTATAATTAGGACACAATACTATCTTTCCTTTGTTCTTAACTTATGGTGTTTTAGATTAAATTCCTTATCAATTCAAAAAAAAAGTAGCGGAAAGTACCATAATGACTCACCAAGTACAGCTAGTAGCCACCCTAAGAAAGTTCACATCTCCATCTAAAACAAATCTTATGCTGTTCATGAAGTTATGCTACCTTTTCTTTGTACAAGCCGTGCGCGTGTAAAATAAGTAAAAAAGAGTTGAAAATAAAGCTTTTGAATCATGGAAAAAGAATTATAAGAAACATAAAACGCTATGTGCTTTTCTCGTCCAAAGCACTGTAAGGGCTTTATTGAACACGTTGAATCAGAATTAGAGCGTGGTTTTGGGATAATATTTAAATTATGATCATGTGTGCAAATAATTGGTGTGATATTTGTATTTGTATGTATCTACTTTGTTTTCCTCAATACAATTATACACCATGTCATTTTCGTAGGCACTGAGAATGCCCCCAGGAACATCAAGAAAATTAATCTATGCGATTACGCACCTGAAAGGTCAAGGTCGGATGATGTTGCGGCTACCCTAGATAGGATCCTGAGGAAACATCATGTATATAGATTTGATTGTATTTTAAAGCCTAGTGAGAAACAGCAAGGAAGGACTGTGTAATCTTGGAGAAATCTATGAGAACTCTACTAGAGTTTTTCACAAACTGTGTTTATTATAAATTTAGTGTTCAAGTTTTATATTTTTCTATTTAGGTGTTCTCATAAATTAGATACAAAATCTCTATTTCCAATAATAATAAATCATACAAAAACCATAAAAATAAATAGTAGTGAGAATCAGATACGTGTGTTTTTTGGTACTAAAAGTTTCTTTCAAAGTTTTATAGATATTTCAAAAAATAATATTGGAAAAAAAATATTTTTAAAAGAAATTTCGGTAATTATCTCTTAAATCTTCATGAATAATTCAATATTTCACTAGCGGAAGATTACTTATCATTCGTTAAAACTCGTAATTTTGTGTATGGACGCGTCCTTTCCTGTTAGATTTTAAAGCTCACTATTTTTTTTTTTCCTAGGCAGCCTGAATTATCAATCTAGCAATGAAAGGCAGT
>NW_011502979.1:0-14351 GCF_000495115.2 Populus euphratica
GTATTTCCACTATTTACTTAAGTAAACAATAAAAAGTGAATTTTATTTATTATCCATTTAAGTGAATGTTGGTGACACTCCATTATTCTGGCTCCATCCAGTTTAGTTTAAAGTTAAATGTATTGAATCGGGTCCAATTTAGTAAAATAAATTTTTTTTTTTATTTTTAATTGTATTTTATTCAAAAAATTGATTTTTAATTTTATTCAATGACACTATATAAATTAGACAGAGATCGCTTAATGATATAGTATTTGCAGAATTTGATTGCAATCCCAATTTTATTAGTGATGATATTCAACTTGATGTTGTTGCCCATTTAAGAAATTAAAAAAATTGTAATCTTTCTCGAATATATTTCATACATGATGGAGTTATATATAGTTTAATGAAATAATAAAAAATATTTTATATAAAGTATTATTTATTTTATGATGTAATAACAATAGTTAAATCTACAATATTTAAATTAAAAATCATCAATATAAATATATATTTTTTAAAATTATGTTATAGCCTCAATTTGAAAAGTATTCTTAACCAAACACATTAAACTACTTTTTTTTTAACCTCAATTTCAACCACATTTTTAACCAAATATATATAAATACCAAACCAATCTCAATTAAAAATATTTTTTATAAAATAATTTTTTTCAAATCACAACCATAAAAATTACCACAATATCAAACTCTAAAAGATTTCAAGAGTTAGTTTTTAATAGTATCCATACAAAATAATGGTCTATAGATTTGCAAGGAAATAAATTACACAAAAAACAAAAACATGTGTAAGTGTGAGGAGAGAGTTTATATATATATATATATATATATATATATATGTGCATGCACAATAACATAAAAATAAATGCATATAAAGATAATTAATGATGATTGGTTTAAGTGGTTCAATGTATATTTTCCTTAAACCAGGTCTTAAATTCAAGCCTTGTGAATTCACAAGTATATTATCATTGAGAGATCTTTATTTCTTAAAGGACGACCCAACCCCCGACCGAATTAATTGGATTCATTGAACTTTTAAAAATTTTAAAACAAAAAAAAAATACATACAAGGATACAAATACATTCTTCATTCAATTCATAGAACAAAAATATTGTTATCCTAAATTATACATTTTAAACTGTTTTAAAAATTGATTTCTCTCTCTAAATTTATCTATTTTATATTCATACATTTTATGATAATTTTTTCTTAAATGAAATAAATTCATGAATAATTATTAAATCTTCTTATTGATGTTTTTTTTTTAAATTACATCAATTTTGAAATGGATATTTTTTAAATCAGAAAAATACTTACATCTCTTTTATTTTTAAAAAAAAGAGACTCTATGGTATCTCCTAGAATTACTCCAATAAAATTAAGCAAAATCATCAAAAGAGATAAGGTTATAGTTTTGAATTTTATCTTTGCGAAATTTTTTTAAAATTAAATCAAGTTATACAAAAAAATTAAAATTTTATAAATTATTTATAGTTAAATTTTTATTATTTAGATTTTTTGTAATTGTATTTTATGAAATTAAGGGAAAATGAAAAAATTAATTTTTCATTTTCATAATAAATTAAAAAAATTAAAAAATTTAAATTTAAGAAATAAAGGCCTCGCACACTCCATTCATGAGAAACTGGCATTGGGAAGCCAGACTCGGGCACACCTATACAGTGAGTGCCCATCCTTATCAACATATTGTGTTTTTTTTTTTTTTTTTTTAAAAAAAAAGAATCAAGATGAACGACGCGTTGCTCACACTTGTATTCTTCAGTAATTGTAGTGTTATCGAAAAATTAACCTCGGATGATGCATGTTTTTATATATATATATAGTTAATTTTATTTTTTTATTCTATATTAATATATATATTTTTAAATATTTTTTACTTGAAGAGGATATTATTCCTAGTTTAATTTTTCAATTCAATATTATTAAGATATTCTAGTGTGTGTATGGAATTGTAAAAACTTTTTAACAAATAAATATATAAATAAATAACATTAATTATTTTAAGAGTCTTCTCCTCGTAATGATATTTTTAGTCTTTGAAAATTTGACTTATAAATTTTTTTATTATTATTTACTTTATCCATGTCAATATTTGATATTAAAAACTAATAATTCTTAAAGATTTTGATTAGAAATCATAGATAACATGTACTGCTCAACAATTCATGATGATTAATTTTGCATGTTGTTAAATAACCATGACCGAAAAAAATCGCACAACATATAGTGCTTGTATATGATAGAATTCAGAGGTTTTCTCCTAGAAAAATAATATATAGAAATTAATGTGTTATTTTTATTTATATTAGTTGTTATTATTAAAAATTCTAGTGATAGGATCCATAATATAATGACTTATATAAAGATATTGTGTTAGAGATCCATAATAAAAATACTCATATAAAGATATATATTAGAGATTCAAAATAGAATAACTCATACTTAAAATAATGTTTGTAGTAGAAGACAATTTTTGACTAAGGTCTAAACTAAAAATCGAGTTCTTTATAACATGAAAAGAGTGATGGAAGAGTTTTTATGAAAAAATAAATATTTTTTTTAAAATATTTTTTTTAAAATATTTTTTTAATTTTATTTTTCTATTTAATATCATTATGTTTTTTCTTAATTGAAATGAAGATTTTTCCTAGTTTACTTTTTCTATTTAGAATTATTAAGATTTTTTTATATAAAGAGTTATAATAATTTTTTGATAAGTATATGTATATATGAATAAATAAAATTAAATATTTTAAGAGTTTCTCCATAATTATTATATTTTTGGTCTTTAATGGTTTTAACTTGTAACAAATTCTTAATTCATTATTAACCTTTGCTCCCTTCTACATCACAATAATTCTAAGATTTATTAAAAAAAAAAACACATCAAAATAATCCTCTTAATTCATTATAAAACAACAAAAAACCCATAAAAACTCAAAATTCGTTTTTTAATTAGGAGCACCTGATCCACGTTTTCCAATTAAGAAGGGGTTTCATTCTTACAAATCAACTCATTGCATCACGATGCCTCCAAGGATAGTCCTTGTAATTAGAATAGATGTGGGGATAAGGATTTTTTGTCCTCCCCTCTCCTCAGTTTTAACTTACATATAAAGACCAAAATGTAACACTATGTGGATCAAAATGAAAATGAAAATAAAAATGTTTTCAAAAAAAATGTGAGATTTCTACTATGATCTGCTGCTAGAATTTTTTCTTTAAAAATCGAAGGAACAGTGAATGCACATCAAAGTTTAATTTATTGTATTAGTTTAATTCATGATACTGCAGCTAGACTTAAAGTTAATTTCTAACACAATAAAACATGCATTGCCAATGTGGATGTGTATTTTTAGTATCATTTAATTAGTTAACTAAGGAACGAAATGATGATGTATACATTTAATATTTTAATATTGTCATTACTCATTTCACCCCTATTTTAAATATATTTTTTAAAAAATAAAACAAATACAAAAATGCCAAAATTCACAGAAAATATGTTGTTAAAGCAATTTGACCAATTTTTGGTCATTTTATAATTTTGAACCATTTTGTGTATTGTTTTTATATTGAATAGATTTTTAAAAATAAAAACTTTCAGTAAAAAAGAAGAAGAAGAAAATATCAATCCAACAATTTTTTTTTTAGCGAGTAAAATATAATTAAATAAGTAATAAGAACTAGTTTAGTTTTTTTTTTAAAAAGTGCAAAGTTTAAAAAAAAAAAAAAACAAAGTTATCTTAAAAGAGGGAAACTCTTTAGAATAACCTAGAAGGCAGGGGAACTCTCTAGAAAAATAAAGAAAAAAGAGAAATTTCTAGAAAATCTAGAAAGATAAAAAGGGTTGAGAAATCTTATTATAATATAAATAAATATACATATTTAGACACCTCACACACAATAACATCACAATAAAATAAAACCTCAAAACAAAAAAAAACTAAAAAAAAACTAAGAAAGACCAAAACTCGTGAGTTCTCAAAAAAATAAAAACCACCAAAATATAGAATCCACATAAAAACTAGCTACCATCTCTCATTGTGAGTAGCATTGCCACCCGCCATAAATGACAGCAGCAACACTGTGCAACAACTTTTAATTTCATCGTGAAAGATAGTAAGAGAATCTCCATCTTTGCAAGGAATTTTTCCATAACCAACATTGTGACAAACACTCTTTATCCCTAACAAAGACCATTGTCACCTTCTAACACCAGTTGCAGCACCATTCTCTCTCTACATTGTTCATTCTTTTTTTCATTGACAATCATTGATTCCTCCATCGCCATCATGAAATCATTCCATAGACAACACCAACACCGACACCAACACCAACACCAATAATTGTGACACAAAACCTATAAACCAATACCAATAATCGTGACACAAAACCTGTAAAGAGAAGAATTAAAGAAGAAGAAAGATTACAATAAAGAGGGGGGAGAGAAAGAGAGAGAGAAGAGAATCAAAGACTTGGAAGACTAGATCTTTTTCCTCAAGTAATGGTGGGCATCACCGCAAATGTAGGAGTAAAGAGAACTTAAAGAAACTTCAATTCCATCAACTTATGCTCCTTCATTAATGGTGGTGCATGAGACTATGTACTGACAATGGTGGTGGTGCGTGAGTACACATGCCATCACTATTCCGATAGTCCTCTAACATTGATTTTAGCAGATCCTAAACATGTAAAACACTTTGGCAAATCAACATATTAACTCAAATTATTTTTTTGATAAATTACTAAAATATTATAAAAATTAGGACAAAATGCTCATTGTTGTACATTTTCTTTTACTGTTTAGAAATATGAATGTCATGAATATTGGATTAGACATGAATATTATGAGAATTTATTTTGAATGATTCCAATTATTTTGTTAGAGGCTTGTTAAATTTGTTAAATATTTGATTTGGCTTTGTTTTTTATGTGATTAAATATAGACTAGTTAATTTTGAATTTGTTTGTTGATTGGATGGATAAGATAAAATGATTGAATATAGCCATACAATTTGTATTTGATAATTTTTTTTTTATCATTGTAATTTTTTTTGCAATGAAACCAATTATTTTTATATGAAAAAAAACATTGTTAAAAATAATAATTGATTAATCAATCTAAAATGGTATGGTTTAACATTAGGCCTTGTCTTTTTGATGTTGATTAATAAAGAAAAATAATAATAATAATTAAATTGTCCTTCTATTGGTTGATCCTATTAATTGTTAATTGACCCAAGATGAAAACTTCTTATAGTATACCATATATTTAGGATTTCAATTATTGGGTAGTATGATTAATTAATATTTGATCAATGAATTAATTGTTTGTATTAACTTTTACTCGACCTAGGATGATATGATTTAATATTGAGCCTCATTCTTAGAATGTTCATAAGTGAATAATAGTATTAATTATACTTGATCTCTAGGATATCAATTAATAAAATTTTTAGTCACCACATAATCTTTGTATTTTGCAAATTCAATTTGTTATTCCTATTATTTATTAAGTATCTCATGATGGAATAGTCCAATAATGAGTCTTGTTTATGGGATGCTACTTAATAGATAATATGTATTTTTCAAACCACAATAAGTCTTATATATATATATATATGTGTGTGTCCATTTCTAAATAACCTAAGATGGGATGGTCTAAAATTAGACCTTGTCTTTTAGATATTATTTAGTCAGTTGACAATCATCATGTATATCCTAAACTTATATGAAATGATTTTATCATTTGTTAAAAGATCTAGAATGAAATGATCTAATAATATACTATGCTCTTCAGATGTTAATTAACAAAAAAAAAAACTAATTAATATAGTACATCAAATAACCTAGGATGGTAAGGTCCAAAATTAAACCCTATCCATTTTTGGATGTTGTTTTGTGAATAAAAACAATGCTTTGAATAACATACATACCAGTTTAGGGAACCTATATTAAAACACATTTATCATTAAAAACAAACAAATATACAACTTATCATATGTAGAATATATAGGGTGATGTATATCTTTCCTATTACATAATTTGACCCTTAAATAGAATCTTTGAAGACGAGTTAGAGTTTCTCATTACCATAAACTAGGTGAAAACTCTTTTTTTCTATTTGTTTTCCACATATCTCACCTTAATGTCCACATGCAACATAATGACAACTTTACTAAGGATCGATAAGGGTTAGGCTTTGTTTATTGCTTTTTTTTAATGATGATTTGATTATTTTTATTATGTTTATTCACCTACTTTGGTTAATTCATTCATTTATATTTTATTCATTATTTTTAGATTAGATATGGAGTTATGCCTATGCACACATAATATAACATGGTTGAAGCCATAAGATTAAGAGGGAAAGTAGTGGTGCCTTAGTGGTCTTTGACTGGGGTAACATACACGAATCTATCAATTTTCATTAAAAGTTTACTTAGACATGGATAATATACCTATATGGTATCGCCCTAGCCTCTATTTTTCTACTATGTAGGCCTTGATTCAGAACATTAAGGTTGTTAATCAAGTAACAAAATACTCTTTTAAGACCAATTTAGTTAACTAACCTACCCTACTTGTAATGACTTTTTTTTTGGTTCTTGTTATCATTCTTGTTCTTCTTTAATTTTATTATCATCATGTCCATCATAACTTCTTCATTGAACTATATCGATCTCATCATCTTCATCGACTTCTGTATGTCTACTACTTATCAATATATTATTTAACTCTTCAACATCAATAAAAATATTATCAGCTACATGCAAAATGAAATTTTCTTTCAAATCAGTAGATAGAGTAACTTTATACGTATCAACAAACTCATCAAGTTAAAATACATTGTCTCCCGCAGTTACTTTCTTGTTACCATCCTAAACAACTTGAACATGACCTATGAGTTTGGTTTTCACAATAAATAACCAATCAACCTTCAAATGATCATTTCTAAAGAAATCATCAACATTTGAAGTCTAACCTTTATATTAATTTTGACCAAACCATGGTGGTATCATACCAATAACATTTGAATGAAAAAACTAAAATATGATAACTATGATATTGCAATTCAATAACTTATTCTAACTTCCCATAATAATCAACTTTAAAATCATTGAAAATTGATCCCGCAACATAAACTCCATTATTATAAGTCTTTCTACTTGGCCATACTCTTCAGTATGAAAGAAATACTTATTATATAAAACTTAACCTTTATTTTAGCACGCAAGCATAATAAATTCAAACTACCACTAGCATTCCTTTTAATTTTATAAACCTGATACAAGATTATAATTATTAATAGTTAAAGAGAAAGATGTAATAAAATTAAGAATTATGAAAGTTAAGAATTATAAAGTACTTCTTACATGTGTTTTGAACCATGTGGCATATTGTTCATCTTTTATTAAAAAATTAAGATTCAATTAGATGTGAATTTTAAGATAGTAAAAATTACTAATGTTGCCTATAAGGAATTATTTAATCTATTAGTTTATATAAAGATTTGCCTTAAATCCATAATACAAGAACCTCTTTACTTACCAGACTTTTCTTGAACTTTAGATAGATCAATGAATATAAACATGAATTAGGAAAAAAAATCATAGGGAGCACTAAGGGTGATGTATCTTCTTTATGCACAAATAGTCCCCTTACCCAAACTCTTGCAAACTAGTAGGTTTTCAAGTGACTGTAATGCTAAGTTGCGACTCCTTAACCTTTTAAATAATAATAATTTTATGATTAATAACAATACATCCAAAATCCCCTTGATCCAGGAGGAAGGCTCACTATTCAATGTTGTGCATGTCATGATAAGATGACTCCACTAGGGATATCTCTAGTTAGACTGAGCTTTATTTATTTTTTATTGTGTTTTAATTATTTATTGGTTTGGGTGATTTAATTTTAAAACACACACACACACACACACATATTCATGCATACGTACATCACACATGGATCCATGCCTTCATGCATTTTAATTCTCAAAGTATAAACTCAATACTAAGTTAGGTGAGAGATTATCAGTTTGCCTCATAACTTTCAATTATGGTCCAGATTCATGAAATACTAAATTATGACTTGAGTGTTTACCTAGTAATGGCGGCCATGTTATGCCCCAACCATTCCTTGTATACCCCTGTAATCTTTATAAAAAATAGGCATTGGACAGGATAAAGATCATTTTGAGACTAGATAGTAAGCCTATAATTTATGTAATGACTAGATACTACCCCTAGGATTAAAGACCATTTTGGGACCAGGTAGTAAGTCTATCATTCATGTAATGACTAGATACTATCCCTAGGATGTTTGACTCCTTAATAATTCATTTTGTATTAAGAAAAACCTGAGAAAATTCTGAATTCTGAGGGATTTTTTTATGCTAAAACTATGACTTTTATAATGTTTTATGAATATGGGCAAAACTTTAAAATGATTCAATTAGTTAAGGGGAATTGCCTAAGAAACAAGGTTGAGGAATTACTGTACATGACTAAAGTGCATTGTTCTATAAATAATATGGAAAAACTTGTGTCAATTATAAGTTATATAGATGAGACTCTTTTTGAAAAGATGTATGAGAAGATCACTTATCTAAATAAGATTTGAGGTAGTTTGTATTGGTTCACAAAGGTGAAGAAGAGGTTGAATTCCTTGTAAGTTCTAATTATTCAGTTTGGAGAAATAATGGGTTATATTAAATGTTTGACAGCTTTGAAGTACAGGCTTAATGAAGAGGAGTTGCAAGATGAACTTGATAAGCTTAAAATTGAGTTATGCCATAGTAAGAGTTAATATAATTTTTTAGAAACCTAACTTGTTGATGAGAACAAGATGAAGGCCTTTGTGAACCAACAGTTAAGAGAAAATGATGAAAAGATAGTTGTGCTAATGCAAGACCTGAAACTAAGAAAAAACAACCAAGGGATGATTAGTGAATGACAAGACATAACAAAGAAGTCTAAGGAAATTGCACAAGGGATCCAAGAGTAGTTGAAAAAAAAGGTGGAAAAAAAAGGTGACCAAGTACGATGATTTGGTGAACAAATATATGATAATGAAAAAAGAACTAGTTACTCTAAAGAGGGTTTCCAAGGGTTCAATTGAAATAAACTTAAAGATTGAATGGTAGATCTACATATCATCTACAAGATTCAAATCTTTAAATGAATCATTTGTGTTATAACCTCTACAATAACCCTCTACAATGACCTTGATAAATTACCTAACCCATTTAGTCATAATTGAAGAAAATTTCATCATGACAGAAAAACTCTAATGTTATTTTCTCATATGTAATTTCTATTAACAAGAGGACAGAAAGGGAATAAGAACCTTTTTTTTAGAGCAAGGTTTTGGAAGAGAGAATAAAAATCTTCCCTATCTAAATATTAGTAAAAACCATAATTATTTTTCCATTTTCTATTTTGTTTTGCCTATAAAATGGCTATATGCTTTTGTGCACAAGATGGAAGAAAAAAAATAGAAAGAACACAATAAGAAATCACAAAGAAAACAAAAGGAAACAAATTGAGAAACTTAGAGAAAATTAAGCTATTGAAAGTCTTTTGGTAAAAGGGAAATGGAAAGACAGAGGAAGAAGCCATAACTTGCAAGTCTAAAAAATTGAAAGTAAAGATATTATATCCAAGGCTTGAAGAAGGAGCATGAAATTCCAAGCAAAGGAGACAACATTGATTAGACAAGGTATACCTCTAACTTTGATGAGGAGGTCGCTCAATTAGCATACCTTTCCCTTTCTATTTTTTTTAAATTCCTATTTAAAGTGCTTATTATGCATCCATTATAGTTATTTGTTAGTTTAAAGGCAATGAATGATTGTTTTATGTTGTTTTAAGCATGTTTTGAAAATAACTTGTGTATGCTCAAGTTTTGTTTGATGTCTTGATTGACATGTTAGAAGGTGATAATAGAATGATAAATATCATGTATAGTGTTATTTTGCATGCTTTAATATTTCATTAATCAATATTAAAGTTATAGCTAAATATGTTAAATATGATATTGTTGTGGATTATGTTGTTTCAAGGTAGTTTGTTGTGTTTGTTGAAATTGGAAGCTTAATGTTTGAGCTTAAGGACAATAAAAATGATCAACAAAATATTATTTATGTCTAAGAGAAAGCATTTTTGACTTATTGTAGATAATAGGCTTCGATTGGTGTTATGAAGTTTTTTTTTTTTTTTATAGCTGGATTTGAGTGTTCTTAACTTTAAAATTTGATTTCTCATAAAATAATTTTTTGAGCTTGATTCATATATCTCGACCAAAGCTTAGACCTTTATATAATGTTTCTTCGCCATTTTCTTGACCATTAAATGCTTATTTAGATCAATCAATCCTTTAAAGTTTGAATATCTGGGTTAGTGTTTATGGCTATAAAGTTTGATTTTATTAAAAACAAGAACTTGTTATCGCTTTTTAATAGATGATTATGCATTAATTCTTCATTTTGCATCCTTATGTGCTTTTTTTTTGGATATGATCCAACTTATATTTTTACTTTGGTTTTTGGGTTTTGTTGTCGAGTTCTTAGTTTGGATTCAAACAAAAATCTCCTTTGATCTTCTTTTCTTTGTTTTTAAGTGTGGGTCGTGTTCAAAGGCTTTTAGGCTTGGACTGGGAAGCCCATTCAATATGGCTAGGCTGAGTCCCTTACAAGCTTGAGGCAATGTTTGGTTGTGAGAAATCTTACAAGAAAAAAAAAATGCATTATTTGATTCTTAGGATGTTTTTGGCAAACACAATATAATTAGTTTTTAATAGTTTTTTTGTTGTATTTTTTCTTGTTTCGCAAAAGAACAAACCTCAAATAATTTAATTTAATTTTTTAAAAAATAGGTACCATTTTAAAATTATCTATGGTGGGTCCATCACATGTTTTTTAACCATTTCATTTAATATTTATTTTGTAAACTTACATCGTAAGATAGTGACCTGATATTAAATATACATGCTTTTATTTGAAATTTTAGAAAAATACAAATACAAATACAAATACAAAATTCCTTATTTCATGCATATTTTATAAAACAAATAAAATAAATTACATTTTTATCATACTTTCAAAAAATACAAAAATCAATTAATGAATATCATAACAAGTTTGTGATTATCCATTAAGATTTAATTAAGATTTAAAAAACACCATAAAAAACAATTGTTTAATCAATATTTAGGGTATGAATTTTACAATATAATGCATATTTTAGTATTAAATTAAATGGACTAACAAAAATAAAATGTTAGTAACTAATTGTAGATTTTACTATTTGGGGTATAATATTAAACTATAAAGCATATCCCTAGGTGTTAAAGATACAAAATAGAAATAAGTACATTAAAATTTAGATTTTAGAATGGATAAGTTTTAGCTTAATAAGGGTTAAACCTCCTTACTAAGAGGGATCTACTTCAAATCCATGAGATAAGAATCTCTTTATTAAGGAAACATTCTTGAACTTTAGATAGACTAATGAAAAAAAATAAATCAATAATGCAGCTTGCAGGAGGTAGGGTGCATTAAGATTGATGTGTCTTCCTATACATAACTAGTCCCTTTACCTAGACTCTTATAGATTAGTAAGTTTTCTAGTGATCATAATGCTATGTGGTGACTTCTCAACTCTCCAAATCATAGTTTCATGATTAATCACAACACATCTAAAACCCCTATGATCTAGAAGAAAGATCCATCATTCGATGTTGTGCATGCCACGATAATAGTATAAGGGAAGATTGTTTAAAAATACCAACATATTAATATTATACTTACTGAATAAAGGTTTTAATTCATCATATTTTAATAAAATATAATTATGTGCATGTCTGAGTTTAATTTTTCTCAAGCATCTTCCTTTCACTATAGTTTTTTTATAAAGGTTATCCAAGATGGGAAAATATTCATAAATTCCCACTTGAAGGCATTTCCCTACCATCATCATGTATTGGAATACGGTTGATTTTTGTTCTCGAATAAGGCTTTAATTATTGGGATCTCTTCAACAATATAAACCTTGCATTTCGAAGCCTTACCATGAGCCTTGTTTTTAACTTTTTTGTTAAGGTTAAATAAGTATCTGTATGAAAGCCTTGAAATTAAATGAATGTTTTAAGTATTGTTAAAAAATGACAATTGAAACTTAATTAGGATGCATATAAATAATTCATAACCTCTCAAATGGATACATCCATTTATAATAGACATGACTTCTAACTTTTACCTTAAATGGTAAATATATGAGTACATGCTCTATTAAGTTGAATAAAAATGAAGGGAATATCATCTTAATTTTGTAGATTTTCGAGACATTATTTGTTTCAAGCTTCTTCATGTGTTTGGTATACAACTTGTTAGAACATATATCTCTAAAAAAAATCTGATCTTTGTTAGTGCATCTTTTATCATTTTTCGCAATAAATCCCGACAAGCAAGTAGAATAAGAGTTTGCATAAACGTAATGACTCTTCCTTCCATATAAATTTGATATAAAATTTCATTCTCAAAATTCACCAATCTAAATATATTCTGAGCATATATGTTAAGAAAATATAGAATCTTAAGCCATTGGTAGAATAACAATTGTGCATTCTTGTCTAAAGCGAAGCTAGTCCTGGGCTTTACAAACTGTGGCCTATCACTCCGTATTTTTATGATGACAAAACAAAGGGATATTCATATTAGTCTTTATGTTATCTTTTGTCTTCCTCTTCATATCCATCATTGTATTAAAAATATTTTCAAATATGTTCTTTTTTGTATATATGACATTCATATTATGGCAAAAAAGACTAGTCTTCTAATAAAGAAACTCTCATAAAATACTTCGTTTTGCCCAATTGTAGTCACACCAAAATTAAAAAACTTTTGCATAATAGATTGAAAAACCAAACATAATACCCTTGTATTGTGGGACCATGTCATACAATTCTTTAGTTGACAACACTAGTAGGGCAACATCCTTCTCAACTCTACTATAAATAAGTTCTTTCTATTATTTTTGTACTTGTGATAGGTCGGCAAGAACGTTTAATGATAAAAATAAACATTTTACCACCATTTGTTAAAGTAAAGACTTTGTTATTTTTTATATAGTCTAGATATGGCCATTTTTCATGTGTTCTCCAATAAAAAAACCATCTCAATTTAAAATTATAAGTTGAATTCAAAATTATTCAATCTATTTTTATAATACCTTTTAATAATGATCAATTTTCTCAAAAAAAAAAATCAAATTCCTCCAAATTTACCTAAATTCTCAAGATCACAATAAAATTGATAAAATGTAAAACATATCTATTAAGTACCCCATTATTTATTTTATTATAAAACGCATAAGTTACAAAATTAAACTCAATTTCATTAAATGATAAATAAATATAATTTTTCAGAATCTCAAACAAACTTTTACATGTACAAATCATACATTCATACAATAAATTTCTATAGGAAAAGGCTATAAAATAAGTAAACACATAAACAAACTACATACAGTACATAAAAATACCAAAAAAACTAATATAAAAAAATGGATTACAACAAAAAATGAATATATTTGCTTACTTGATGTGGTGAATCTTAAAGGCAAATTGAGCCAAAACAAGAATACTAATAGATTGAGTGTTGAAGTGGCTGAATTTGTGATGATGTAAGCTTGTTTTGTGATGAAATGATGGGGGAAATGTGTTATTTTCTATAGAAATAAGAAAATTATTATTCATGAAGTTATCAATGGAAATTAGCAATGATTATTTTTTATCGTTGATTTTGTCAATAATATTGACATGTCATATTTTTTGACAAAAATAATGAGAGAATACTTGCCCAAGTTTTTTTCATTCATTGAATTCCACCTATAATCATCTTGGTATACACCGACATAAATGTTTTTGTTAGTGAATATTGATCGAAATAACAACATTATATTTTGTTGATAAATATCATCATAATTTACGGATGATATTTTTTCCATCTGTATTTTTATTTGTTGTCATGCCATATTTGTCAAAACAAGTAACGAAAGAACATCTATCTAATTTTTTTTTCATTCCTTGAATTTCACCTATAATTATCTCGATATACACCAACAAAAATGTTTTTATCAGTGAATATTAACTGAAACAACAACATTATTTTTTATTAGTAAATGTCATCATAATTTACCAATAAAAATTTTTCCATCGATATTTTCATTTATATTTAATAATTTTCTAGTTGTAATTTAAAGATACCTCTTACCATAAAAAACAAAACCTATATGATACATTTACATGCGGGCAAAGTA
>NW_011502989.1:0-10138 GCF_000495115.2 Populus euphratica
TCTTCCCCCTTTTTTGTTGGGATATTCAACAAGCCGTAGGCCGTATGATAATAGTAATTATTTTTTAAAATATTTATTGTTTAAATATTTATTAAAATAGTATTTTTTATTTTTTTTAAAATGATTTTAAATATAGTATATCAAAATGATTTAAAATTATAAAAAAATAATTTAAAGGTAAAAAATAAAAAAATTCATATTTAATTTGAAAATACTTGTCAAAAACAAAAACAAACAAAATTAAAAAAGAGAGCATTGCTGACATGTTGATAAATGCTGAGGTTCTTTCCTTTGAAATAAAAATCCAATTAGAAAATAATATAATCTAATGAGTCACATGTAATATTTGTGACTTGCAAGGTTATATGTACTTATTTGATATTAAATTTTTAATTATATTTGGATGCATTTGCTTTTAAAAAATAAATTGATATTTTTTTGGTAATTTTAATTATTTTAATATATTAATTTTAAAAAAAAGTATTTTATATATATTCTTAAAAAAAATATATTTAAAAAGCATATTACATCATGATAAGACACTTAATAAAATCCTCTTCAACGAGACAAAGCTATCCCATCCCAGCCGTGTCAGCTAATTAGAAAGACAAATTTGTCCCGTCACATTTATTTCATTATCAGCTTCTAGTCGATGGGTGGTGTTTTTCAACAACCAAGTGCCCTTCACCTTAAAACCTCTTTCTCCCTTACAGTGTACGCCATTAGAGCATGTGTTTGAAAACATGGTGAAAATTGTGTTTTTAAAAAAATAAAAAAATAAATGAATTTTTTTATGTTTTTAAATTATTTTAATATGTTAATGTAAAAAATAATTTTTTTTAAATATAAATTTTTATTTTAATATATTTAAAATAAATATTTAAAATTATTATTCCTGCCAAAACGAGGTTGTTTTAAATGACAGGGGAGGCTTGTCATTGAACGAGTTTGAAAACCCCGTGGTGAACTACGGTGGTTGTTTTAAACGGTGAGAGTGATGGAAGAAGGGGAAAGGTCAAAAGTGCCCTTATCGGTGCACTTAATTACTCCCATATTGAAAGTTATTTTTTAGTTAAATTACAAAAAATATTGAAAATAACTTTCAATCATAGATGTCTTTTTATTTTTTGCCATTTATCTTCTTTTTTTCTCCCTTATATCAATGTTTAAAGAGAGATAGACGCGAGGACTGCAGAAAAAAAAGAGATTTTTCAGGTTTGATGAAATATTTTTATTCATTTTTATTATCTTTTTTTTTTCTTCGAGACAATACTTATTCTATTAGAATTGTAGATTTTTCTGCTCACGCGCAAGTAATTCATGTGTTAGTTCCCTTAATTGCTGCTAATTAATTAATAAACACTTCTCTCTATATCATAGTTTTTAATCTCAATTCAATAATCGATAAAATCACACGTCATTTAAAAAATTAGAATTTTTCTAGACTGACCAAGTCATAAATCAACCAAAGTTTTTTATCATGTTATTTTTTATTATTTTTTTATTTATATTAAAACACAACTTTACTCGATATTAAATTAACCTATCAGGTCAAATTAGATTTAAAATTAGTATATCTAATTATTTTTGTTTGCTGTATGATTGGATAGTTGATCAATTAGAGGAATTTATTTTTTATTGCTGAAGCCTCTTATCATACGTGTGGCGCTAATTTATAATAAATTGGACTTCCAAGCACCCATTTAATGTAATTGTGGCTTTTTCCCCGATCATTACCCTTGCCAAGTTGCCTTTTGTAATTGTTTCCTTCTCTGTGTAATACCGTTATGGGTTTCCGGTGGTATTGTGGCTGGATCTTTTTTATTCAACTGTTATAATTAATGTTTTTGGGTCGGTTTATGCATTTTTATCACAAAATGGTGCAGTAAATACATACTCATTCTGACCTAGTTCATTTTTAAAAATTAAAAATCTTACTTGGATATTTGACTTAAATTAAAACAAAAAGAAAAAAATAGCAAACTTAATTTGTTATCCACCATGTCTAACTCTTACATTTGTTGTGGAATATACCTAATTAAATCATGGAAAAATAACTACATGCCATGAGCTACATGGGGTTGCTAGGAAACTGGTCTCAATGTCATGAGCTACATGGGCTGTCCCTCTTGGTGTATTAATAATTTTACAATTTCTCTTCTTTGCCTGTAAATGTATGCATACCGTTTATCTTTTATAAAACTAGATATCAATGGGTTTTTTATTGGTCATGCATGGACTTGATAGTAATTAAATGCCACAGTTAAAAACTGGACCTTTTATTAAATTTTTTCATATTTTTTTATTTAAAATGATTTTATCAAAATTAAATAAAAAATATTATTTTAATATATTTAAAAATAAAAAACATTTATGAAGATTTCAGAGATAGCGAAACGTCAGCACCATAAATGTGATGAGCATGAGGAGGACAACAACGGCGAGTAGGGGTGACAAATGGCTAGAGTGGCACACCCAGTGAGTTGCAAAAACAGTTGGGCTATTAGTGGGTGGGAATAATGATGATTGAGGGTGATGGTGAGGGTCCACCAAACACTGGTTCTAGATGCGGGACCCAAGGAGGAGAGAGAAAAGAGAACAACACACCTGCGGGGTGGAGTTCGCTCGCCCCTGGCTTGGCTGTTGGCTTTCATGGACCTTTTCTTTGGTTTTATGTTAAAAGACAAGTACCCATTTAAGGTCATGATGGCTACTCATCTGACGTTATCATGGCTGGAGGAGCCCGGGCCACGCCTCGATCGTGCGAAACTGCCATACGTTATTCGTACGTGTGTATGTAAATACATTGAAAACTCAAATTTAATCTTTAGTGAATTACCAATCAAGTCCTCAATCTTTTGATCTTATCAATTTTATTTTTAATATAATCGATGTGGACGGGATGATTTTATCCCCTCATCCATCATCTTTGTTGAGTGCTGTAGTTTGAAGTATCGAGATAAATCCATAATAATTCTTAAAAAAATCAGTGTCGGCATATTTCTTTTAGTGAGTGTTTTATATTATAATATAAAGTATTTTTTTTTTTACATTGATACATCAAAAATATTATCAATTTAATTTTTTTAAAATAAAAATTACGTTTGGAAAGCACCTAGAAAATAGAAGCAAGCACACCATTAACTTTATTGGCTTGTACAAAAAGTAAAATGAAGAAAAAAATAGTATAAATTGGTACTGAAATTGTTTTTTAAAATACAGTAGAGTTCATTTTTATGCAGTCAATGGAAGCTCCTGAAAAGCATGTGCAGATTGGAAAACACTCGTGAATTGTCATTAATGTTTTTGAGTGGATGTATGAAGAAATTAATTTAAATGTTAATTGTGTTTAGAGCAATGTAGATGAAATCGAAATGTTTGGAGCTCCAATAATAATAAATTTGATATATTAGGGGATAAATCGAGGCTTTCGTTCTGCATGCATGTTGTAGTGTTGTCTCCTACAGAGACAGTGCTTTTGGCTCAAAGCAGATTCTGCATGTGTGTGTGGATGGAGCTTTCTCACGAGAGAGTCAAGCTAGAGTGTTAGATATCCAGATGGATGTTTATGCACATAGTTATCTATTTATTTTCACATTTCTAGCTGACCTTTTGGTTTGAAACCAAGATAACTCTCGATTCAAGTTTACCCGTACATGGCTAATTTTTGGTGAAGATGAGCTGTTGCATTCAAGAGATTAGATTAAACGGGGAAGCATAAGACTCCATGGAAGTTTTATTTTGAGCATGCACGAATTATTCTTGACAGAACGAGAAAGAAAAATATTGAACGCTGTGAAAACTAAATTGGCAAAATAAAAAAAGGGACGTCTCGAGGTAGTTTTTTGAGGAACACAGAAAGAGATGTCGAGCTGTTAAATAATGGACATGGCTGCTATAAATACTCGAAGACGTTATAAATACAGTACAAAATACATGGGTATTATTAGACCGGGGAGCAGATTTAACAAAAAAGAAGAAAGAAAGAAAATCAGATGACATGTGACATTGAATTTTCTTCTCCTTTTAAGGTGGCATCCATGCTTGATAGCGATTTGTACTTCAGTATAGTATAGTAGCTGCCCGTCCTTTTTCTTTCTTTTCGCATGGAAAAACAGGGGTCCATGGGCAAATCATCCTACAGAGACCGGCCCTACACTGTTTGACCAGCCAGGGAGCAGCTGCTGCTGCTGCTGCTCCCAGTAGATTCTGAAGCAGGCTTGGCTTGCTTAGATTTCAAGCATGGCAGCCTGCTGCACACAGATCAATTGCATTTGTACGTGAATGTCAATCCCGCATAGCCATTCTAGTAACTCTAGACACGCCTAGATCAGCGATTCATGAATGTTTCTGACACGTCATGTTAGAATATCTTTCTTCTATATTTTACTCCCACATGCATGTAGATCATGTGGTTTGAAGACAGGTGGGAGATTAGGAAATTCACAAAAAATGATTGGTGATTATAAGCCTTTTATTTTCAATCAGTGAATAAAGATGCTTAACGATGTTAAAGGCTGTAACTTGGTGATGCATATATTTATTTATTATATATATATATATATATATATATATAAATGTTCTTCTTCATTCTTTTTTTTTGCTTTTGAATGAAAATAGTGATTTGTCTCTTCATTCTTTTTTTTTGCTTTTGACTGAAAATAGTGATTTGTCAAGTCTTTTCCATCCCCGTCATGTTTTAGGCTGCTTTTTTTATTTTTTTATGCTATGATGTGGTGTAATGTGTGTTTTTTTCGAACTATATATTAAAAAATTGTTGATTAATCAATATATACTGTATTTCTATTTTAAATTCTCGTTGACACTTTTATTAAAAAACTATAATTCATGTTTAAAAAAAAAAAACATGCCTTTAAGAATTATCACAATGTTAAACGGCAAAGTGTGTACTGAGTTTCAATAAATACATTCCTAAAAAAGGTTTTTTTTGTTCTTCTTGCATCATTTTATCAAATTAAAGGGCTGAGATTTTGTACGCCCCTGTAAAAAAAATTAAAACCTTATCTAAAAAATTCAATAGAATGGTAACTCATTTATAGATTGGATAAATTATCTTATGTAGTATATTTGAGCTCACTCATGAGAATTCAAGCAAACATAAGTTGGATCACGTATTATAATTAGGTTTGTTCACATGCAAATCTCAGTTGGTCTAGAGGTCATTATAGACCTAAGTTGGAGTTACAGGGCTTTGTTTATTTACTCTTGACATGGAATATTAATATCACAAATTTTTGTCTCCCTACACATGTAATTATATAGAAACTTTACAAATAACCTATTATATTTCTATCACATTAATGATGTGTAAAAAATATTTATTTTTTATCAACTCATTATAATATTTATCTTTTATTAATGCTATCATAAAAAATAACTATTGAATCCTTAACTCTATTAAAACAATAAAGTTTAAATACTATAAATATTATTGGATCTATTCAGATAAAAAATTTATAATATATATTTTTCAAGCATAATTTTTAAAGCATTTATCATATAAATAAGAATAAACATACATATTGTTAGAACTTAAAGCTCATTCTAGCATTTATTATAATTTTTTATTAAAAATTATTGATTTTTTTTATACGAGGACCTCTAAACCCCATTAAAAGTGTTCTACAATTAATCATATATTTCATGAGCTCCAAATAAAATAATATTAACTACTATTTAAATATCAAATATTTAAATATTAAATAACCATATTTAAAAGTTTAAATTGGAAATTTGATGTAATTATTTAATTAAATAAATTAATAATTATTTATGTAAAAAAATTGTTAGCAATAACAAAAAAAACTAAAAACATTAAAAAATGAATGTAAGTTAAAATATTCAATCATATAAGATGATACATTCATTCGATTATATTTACTTAATTTATTTATTTAAATTTAAAAAAATATAAATACTCCCGTATATAATTTTTCAATAATCAATGAGGAAAAAAAAAAAAACCAAAACACCCCACCCTCGAGGCTCCATCCTCAGCATGGCTCCATCCTCAACACGATGCTTCCACTGAAGCTATCCTAAATAACAATAAACCACGTCTTCAGCTTGAATGAAATGCCCACAGGCTTTAAATTTTTTGGTTGATTGCATTGCATCAACACCACAAAAATTCTGGCTGGTTTCCACTTTTTTTTTTTTTTTTTATCATAGCCTGTTACTCCAATATCATTAACATTTACTAGTTTTTGCTACATTGACTTTTTTTAGTCACATATAATTAAATTTTGATATACAAAAACAAATTAATTAAATGGAGTTTGTTCGTCAGCCTAGCCATAACTCGGCTTAAAACCCGAGTCACGCATTAATCAATTTAACCAAGTTCATCAAAATAACTTCCTTTTGAAACTCGAATAGAAACCGAGCCAGGTTTAATAACTGAGCTCTCAGCTCTCAATTTCCAATCCAGCTCTTCATTATTAGGGCATCAAATAAGCAGTGTCTACTACGGTTTATAGGTGGCAGCAAGTGTGGGCATGCAAGGTGGTCCTTTGACAAGATAGCAGCTACAGGCTTTGCACGGCATCCAGTTTCTAGATCCAAGGACTAATTCTGGGATCTTGTGCTATGAAACGAGGGATAATTACTGGCCTGTTCATCTCGAGCCATGAAATTTTCTTCCCAGTTCTGCCAGTAAAAAAACTTTTAGCTAGGGTCACCCAAATATATACTCAGAAAATGTTAATATAATTACAATATCTGGATGAATGCTTGATTTGGATCGATCATTTCGCCATTTAAGGAATTTCTTAACGTGGAGAAGCGTTTTATAGCTCATGATTAAGCATTTGACTCCACAAGAAAAGACACAACTGTCTGCTATCTAGTCCATGGTGCTCTTGAGCATTGGCTGATATTCGATACCCTTAAAGCAGCAAACTAATATAAAATTTCACCAAAATATTTACAAAGGCAAAACTGAATAATTAACGTTAATTTTTCTCGATACAGTGCTTTCAATCAAATTAAGGACAAGATTCAATGAACTGCACATCTTTTCTTGGACTAGCCTTCAGAAAATCTGAACCTAAACAATTATAAAAACCTCCATAATATTTTCTCTTATAGTCAAAGATGAAGATATATATAGCAAAAACTCAGTGTCTAGAATAAAGTTATTAAACCGGCTACCTCGAATACTTAGACCAAGATTGAAAGGGTTAATCTATGTTAAAAAATATTATTTTAATATATTTTTTAAAATAATTATCATTTTAATTTTTATAAAAACATCAAGTTAAATTTTAATCAGATTAACTAGATTGTATTAAAGAATTAGTACTTAAAAAGTTAGCATTGTAAGTTAACCAAACTATGTATAATAAATTTTTATATAATTTAATTTGAGCTAAAAAATAGATCATTAAATTAAAAAATTAACTTGTGATCGGTTGAGTTTAATAACTCTAGTTTGAAAAAAAGAAAATATAATCAAAAAGGGTTTTAATAACATTGGCGTGGAAAAAGAAAGAAAATAAAATGAAAATTATGGGTTCTTCTTCATCATGCAGTCATGATTAGCATGGAATGGCGCCGACGAAAGGGTCCACCGCAGTCACCACCCCACTAAGAAAGAAGATTACGAAGATCCCTTTTATACACACTAAGCATCATGAGAAAGAGAGCACTGCCCTCTTAGATTAAAAAAGGAAGAAGGAAAGGTTGGCCAGCAATGGAGAGCGTGCCGCATGTGGAATCATGCTTCTAGTTCTAATTAACTATGATTACTGTGTTTAATTATTAGTAATTAGCTTGGAATCAAATCATATCATATGAGTCAACTTGAGGTCTCACGTGTAGAAGAGAAGCATGGGTGTTATGCTAATTAATCCTAGCACTAACTTACATAGCATATTTATGTGCATGCAAACTATAGATTTTACAGCTTAAAGTGAATTAAACAGTCACCACTTTATTTGGGCGTGCGACCTAAGGCCCAGGCCTACCCATAACAGCTCCCCCAGTTTTTTTTAGATCAAGAGTATCCTCTATATCAAATTTAAATGTTTACTAAAATTAGATTTTCAAATTTAAATCTTAAGGAAATATCTTGACCTAATCCTTTAGTTTGCCCCTTTATTTATTTTTAGCTAGCAATTAGGCTCATATACTTCCAATGTAATTAATATCATCCTGTTAACTAAAGTTAATTACTAAAATTGATTTAAATTAAATATGGATATATTAATGAATGATACATATGAGATAATA
This sequence comes from Populus euphratica, assembly GCF_000495115.2. Taxonomy (NCBI): domain Eukaryota; kingdom Viridiplantae; phylum Streptophyta; class Magnoliopsida; order Malpighiales; family Salicaceae; genus Populus; species Populus euphratica. The sequence goes on from NW_011502989.1 coordinate 8,254, forward strand.
TTATTTTAAAAATAAAAAATAAATAAAACTGATAAGAAAATCGATTCGCATGTGCCCCCCGTTTCTCATTGTGTTTATAGAACTCGGAAATAAACTTTATGTCTTTAACAATAATAATCACTCAAAACTAGTATATAATTTACATAGATTTAAATCATTGTTTTTAATTAACTAAGATTAAATAACACATAACCATCTAGGTGGTGGCCAAATGGTAAAGACTTGGGATCAAGGGGTTTGCTCCCTCTGTGGTCTCAGATTCGAGTCCTTGGTTGCTCATATGATGGCCACTGGAGGCTTACATGGTCGTTAACTTCAGGGCCCGTGGGATTAGTCGTGGTGCACGCAAGCTGGCCTGGACACCCACGTTAATATAAAAAAAAAAAAAAGATTAAATAACACAGAATCACACTAACTGTAATGGAAACACGTGAGTGAAATTAACAACTGAAGACAAAAACAAGGGCAAGCTATAAAGTTAAGCCAAACATCTTCTACATTTATAAGCAAGGCGCATGTAGGAAATGAGCTTTCCTAGATTATGCTTTCCAAATTTAAACTCAAGAGGTCAACAGTGTAAGCAAACATCGTTAACCACAGCCAAGGGTGTCAGCAAACAAACATCACTATCCACTTGACTTGTCGTTCGGGGGGTTCCTCGTGGCTGGAAATGACTTTGCGGGAGCCTGAAAGCAACACCACGACCTTAGCATTAGCATTTTCATGGGTCAAGCTCTAGCTACCATCTTTCCAGTGTATTGATCTATGCTAGCTAGCAATGTCTCTCCATCAGGCATGGACCGCAACAAGGCACTCGTTCCACAATCTTTCAAGCTCAGAATTATGAATAGCTCAACTCCCTGGCCAGGGAAGCATCAAGGGCTCCAGCAAAGATGGCCCATAACTCCTAAGCATAACATTGCCACTGCCGATGATAGTTTAGACGATGCTGGGCTGACATGAACTGTAGTTAATCTGTAAAGCTAGGCCTAATTATGTCCTGTCCACTACAAGAGCCTTTCATTCTTATCCTGTACTTGGAATTCAGAACTCTTGTCATCTGAGACTCGGGAATCATTGTGTTCTCTGCTTTCCAAGCTTTTTCAAGGAGCAAATTAACTTTGTCAGAATTATTTGGATAAATAGGCCGGGTTCGAAGAAGATGACAAATTATTTGGTTTTTATCTCGGTCCAGTTAAAAAATTAACAAACCGAATTGAATCTCGAGTCATTTCGGCTCTGTAGAGTCCAACTCAGAAAATAAAATTAAAAAAATCACAATGCAAAATAACAAGGCGAGTCATTTTGGTTCGGTAGAGTCCAATTCAGAAAATAAAATAAAATAAATCACAATGCAAAATAACAGGGCGAGTCATTTTGGTTCGGTAGAGTCCAACTCAGGAAAAATAAATAAATCATAATGCAAAATAACAAGGCACCTGGGCCGAGTGAATAAATTTAACACAAGTTTGGACCTCTACAACACAGTTAATAAACATGCAGCAGATGGGGGGGTTACACCTTCAGAGTTCCAAAATAAAAGAGCAAAACTAGACGTGAGTAACGAAATATATATAACTGCCAGGGTGCACCATCCATTGACCTGAACCGATCTAAGCTGAGGAGAAGGCTCGAACCTTGTAACCAGTGCCACCATGTCTGGGCTGAAGTGGAGATTGATGACGGTAACGTTCTTCCTGTCTCCTTGCATAACTTCCATCGGAGCAACTACTTTTGCTCTTATTGGGCTTCTCCTTCACATCCTTTATCTTTATTAAGATCTCCGAAACTTCTGCCATGGATGGTCGAATTTTCAGGTCAGATTCCAAACAACGCAGTATCAGTTCAGCTGCTTGCATTGCAGCTTTTAAAGGGTACCGCTCTT
>NW_011502989.1:10151-14267 GCF_000495115.2 Populus euphratica
GTTCCGCTCTTCAAGACCCGGATCCATTATTTTTTTGAGCTTTCTTCTCTCTGAGAGAAAAGGCTTGGCATACTCTACCAAATTGTGCTGCGCGCTCGGCCGATTGGTGTCGAGGGCCCTCAGGCCCGTCAGCAATTCTAGGAGCACAACACCAAACCCGTAAACATCACTCTTGACATACAAATGACCTGTCATTTTTTATTGTAACTGTTATATATCAGAACTGTTCTTGTCAAATATTTTATTAATATAATAAATTATAAATTAATCTCATGTAAAAGAGAATTAAAGAATCCCTCTAATTTTAAAAACAATCCCTTTCAACTTATTTTGTCTTGTTATTTCAAGAAGTAGAAAGGGAAAAATAATATAGAGAAGATGGAAAGATGGATAAGAAAAGAAGATCTTCTTTAGAATAAAAAAGATTAAATTAAGCATGAACAATATTGACAAAGAGATTTATTAATTATTTTTTAAATTAAGGGGATTACTTAATTTAAAAACCAAAAGGGAATAATTTACAATTTACTCTTGATTAAAATATTAGGAGGGGGGAAAAGGGCTAATTACCAGTGGCAAGGTATTCAGGAGCTGCATAACCATATGTGCCCATGATCCTTGTTGTAACATGGGAGTCGCCATTTACTGGACCTAATTTCGCCAGCCCAAAGTCTGAAAGTTTTGCGTTGTAGGCCTGGAGATTGAAAGGAAAGATCGAGTCAAATCAAGATGGGGCCATGGGCGTGTCTATTTCTGGAAAATGAAAAAAATACAAAGAAATCCACCCCGTCCAATAATATATTAGATGTCTTGAAGTCTCGATAGATGACACTCTTGTCCGAAGTGTGGAGGAAGGCAAGACCTTGAGCAGCTCCGATGGCTATTTTAAGCCTCATGTCCCATGCAAGTGGTTCTGCACCCTCTGCAATAACCACAATTTATCATGTCATCGGTGAAACTAATTCGGACAAAAAAAAAAACACCAATCTTGCTTCTTCTTTTTTCAGTATTAACTTCTTGAATAATCTCACACGTTGAACGAATAAATCTAACTAATAGAACCCATATGGATTTTTTCAAAAAGAGTTTTTTAGATAAAATTAAGCTGCCTCGGGACACAAAAAATAATACAAAAGCAACAAAAATATACTTGAATTAAAGACTCGAAGATAAAAACATGAAATTAATAAAATTGTCCATGTAACAATTTTAAAGGAAATTTTTATATTTTTAAATTAAAAAAATACATGAAAATATATCTTTTTTTTTTAGATTAATGTGGGTGTCCGGACCAGCTTGCGCATACCATAACTAATCTCACAGATCCTAAAATTAACGACTATATAAGCCTTTAATGGCTATTATATAAGTAATTAAAGACTTGAAACTGAGATCATATAAAAAACAAATCTCTTAATCCCAAATTTTTATATCACCACCTATATGATTATGAAAATATATCTTTGTTGTTCTCTCTATCGATCTTTTCTCTATTTCAAGAATTAAAATTACTATTATGTACGGGGTTCTTACTTCTGAAAAGGTGCTTTTCCAAGCTTCCCTTCTGCATGTACTCGTAGACAAGGAGGAAATGTTCATCCTCCCAGCAGTAACCCAAGAGTTTGACAAGGTTTGGATGAGACAATTTTCCCAAGAACTCCACCTCAGACTGCGCGCAACCACAAAATCAACATATATAATTACTAAAATTTTGCGAAAGAGATAGCAGAATTGGTCAGCATTAACGGAAGTAGTACTGGTGATGCAAAGTTTTAAATTCACGACAGTTTAATATATTTATCTTTTCTGCTGTGGTCAAGGATTGACAGCATCGTTACAAATTTTATTCTAATTAGAATATAAAATATGACTTTTTAGGTGTATTGACTTAATTATTTTCATCATCAAACAATGATTTCTCTTCTTGCAAGAGTCCGTACTTTTGTATTTTATTTTTCTTGTAACTAAAACATATGAAAAAATGCATGATTAATTAGCAAGTACAAGAAGACCCTCTATCTAAAATCATTGTAAAGAAAATAAGCATTATTGTTATATATCCTCTCTTCAAATTAAATGCCGTTGTTTTATTGCATAATATAGCTAGTTATATTATGGATGTGGGACACATCAATCCAGGATTTCTAATAAATTAGGGATCCAACTAAGAAATAAATTAGTTGTTAACCCAATTGAGAATTGGTGTGTGTATATAAATCATGGATCTATATGAGTTTTTCCTGAAAGAATGTTTCAATCGTTCGAGAAACTAAGATAAATCAAAACAAAAATTCATATGAATATTTGAGATGTCAGCATGAACATCATATGAAGATCAATGGAAAGGCAACATGATGCGTGAACACGGTCAAGTATGAACTTTTGAAAGCAAATCAAGTTAGGGTTGTCATGCTTGTCCAGCCACTATCAGAAAACAGCTTTAGTCGATGGTAGAAGGAGTGCGGAAACGAAAGGAGAGGGGGGGGGGGGGATTCCCCTGCCACTCCTCTAGGCCTTGAGAGCTCTCTGGGCTTGATTTCTTGACTGCTACAGCCATGCCAGTGCCAACTTTAGCTGGCGCGTAAGTCTTCTCATCGACCCAACCCTTAAAAACTCTGCCGAATCCACCTTCCCCGAGCACAGTATTAGGTTTAAAATTCCTAGTAGCACTTTTCAACTCTGCTAGAGTGAACACCTTTGGTGCCAATATAATCTGTCTACTTGCAGGAATCATTTCTACTTCATCCTTTCCCTTCTTTTCCATACCCATACCAATCTTGTCATCTTCTTTTGCCTTGCACTGGCTGCTGCTTCTGCTCCCCAGTCCATTTTCTTTGCTGTGGTTCCATGTTGTTTCTGCATTAACACGTACATAAAACAAAATTTACAAGAAACCCCCCCTTAAATCTCGAAGAATCCAAGAAAAAAAAGTAATGATCAATGAAATATTACCTGGAGTAGAAGGCTTTGTAGGGGTGGGGCTATTATGGTTAGTGACAGGAGTAATCCCCCAACAATTTCCCATGCGAATAGAGATTTTTAATATTCTCTCTGGACGGGAGCTGCGCTGTGGCTGGCCTGCCGGCCTTGGATATGAAATGATAAACTGGTTACGCTGGTTCCTCGAAAGGCAGAAGAAAGGGTCAAGAAGTAGCATATATAGACAAATATCTCAGGACTTTTTCTTCTTACACTCTCCATTTCTTTTCTTGTTCCTTGTTTAAGTTGTTACCTTCGATGCCCCCACCTCTGCTTAATTATATTTTGCTGACAATATGTGCATACTGTAATTAGTAAATGTTTTAGGTTTAGCTAGAAAGCAATGTATATGTATATACGGAGACTTGATTGTGTTGTTGAACTTCGATACGAGAATCACTAAAAAAATAAAAAGCAATTATATATATAAGTAATTCAATAAAATATTTTTCAAATAAAAGAAAAGAGAAATGAATACATGTGATCTTTTGGTTATTCATTTATAATGTAATGGTTTTACCGAAAAAATATACAGAAAAAAGATTTTTTTTCTTATGTTATAATAAAAATAAATAAATAGATGCATTGAGATATTATTTGTTTTTACGGTTAAAATAATATTTTGTGATTTAAAAAAAATATTTTTTTAATATTTTTTGATTATTTTAATATAATAATATCGAAAATATTTTTTTAAAATAAAAAAGATTACTTTTATATATTTTCAAACATAAAACATATTAAAAAGTAAACAAACCTCCATCATGAGTCAATGGCACTTGTATCACTCCGACCAATCACCTGCATAGGCAATTGGACCAATGGCAATAGATAGTCGCCACATTCATCGTCTATCCATTGATTTGTTTTGTACTTCGTTAATTTTCATGATTTTGTGCAAGCAACGTTTTAGTCATGAACGTTTGTTTTCTTTTCTTTACGCTAAGGGTTTTTATTTATTTATTTATTATCGGTATGATAAGGTGACCCAGCGACATGTTTATATGGATAAATTGAGTTAATTAATCTGGAAAAACTAGGTTTATTCAATATATCTTTTTAAATAATATTGTTTTAATTTAATTTAATTATATTTTTTCGAAATAACATTGGATATATTGTGGTGCTTCCCTTGTA
>NW_011503021.1:0-13968 GCF_000495115.2 Populus euphratica
TAAGTTCTTCAAGTCATCAATCAATCCTTTCATTTACGTGATAGACCTGCATTAAAAATAGACATTTACCACAAATTATAGTCATCTTATATTATTAGATACATTATTATAAAACATATTTTAGTTAAGGAGTTATTGATACTTCAAGTGCAAAATGATGATATAAAACCATGATAAAAATGCACTTTTAAGTACTAATCATCTATCTTGAGTTGTGAGTTTCTATTGGACAGCCACCCAAAGAAGAAACGAATGTCTTGGAACAGCATTCTTGAACCACACAATGTCATGCCATTCGACCATCGTATGATGAAATCTTAGTTGTTCCCAAGCAATTTTGATCGAGAATCTGTGATTTGGTGAATCCAGCCAAACAATCTCATCATTTTGCCCTATCATTGGTTTAGAATTGGAAGGAATAGCTTCTACAATGGGGTGCCAGCCAATAGCATGAGTGGTAGGAATTTTCCATTCTGAGTTATGAATCAGCATATTCACCTTCGCGTTCTTTTCCATACCTGAATCATAGATGAATCTATCGCCGTAAGAATCTGCGAGCGGGCTGTGAGGATGCCAATTGTCAAACCATAGAGAAGTTGTCCTGCCATCCCCTATGATGTACTTCATCTTTGGCCATACTAAGGATCTGAGCTTTAGAATCTTTCTCCATGCCCAAGAGCAATTCTGTGGCGTCTTGATTGTCCAGAAATTCCTACTTCGCAACAGATTACATCTAATCCAAGTAGACCAGATTGAGCCATCTGAGTCATTGCACAGGTTCCAAATGTGTTTCAACAAAGCAATCTTGTTCCATTCTGTTATCCTCTTTATTCCTAGCCCCCCCTCCTTTTTTGGAAGACATACCTGATCCCAAGCCACTTTAGCCCCAGTAGTTCTCATATCTGAACCTGACCAAAGAAAGGATCTCATAATTTGCTCCACACTTTTTATGACTTGCCCAGGTAAGAGGAAGAGAGATGCCCAATAGACCTGGATGGAAAATGAAACTGAATTAATCAGTTGTACTCGTCCTACATACGAGAGTGTTCTACAAGTCCAATGTCGAACTTTAGAGGTGATTCGATCCACAAGACCCTTACAATAAACAGCCTTTAGTCTGGACGAGATAAGAGGCACTCCCAAATATTTCATAGGGAGCTCCCCCTCTACAAACCCAAGAACATGAATAATCTCTTCCCTCTCAGCATTTAACACACCGCTTAAGAAGATGTCACTTTTATTTGGATTTGGATACAGACCTGATAGGTCTTGAAACTTTGTGAGCATAGTTTTGATCATACGAATTGAGTTTACATCTCCTTTGCTAAAAATCATCAAGTCGTCAGCAAAACAAAGATGAGAAATGTTGTCCTTCTTGCATCTCCAGTGGAACTTGAAGTTTTGATCGGCACTCATCTTGCAGAATAGCCCCGAAAGGATTTCCATACATAGGACAAACAAATATGGAGAAAGTGGATCCCCTTGTCGCAGCCCTCTCCCCCCTTAAAAATAACCTGCAAGCTCACCATTGACGTTGATAGAGAATTGACATGATGTAACACAAACAATAATCCAATCAATGACTGTTCTAGGGAATCCCATTTTTCTTAACATAACGTCAACGAAATCCCACTGAACCGAGTCATAAGCCTTCATCAGATCTACTTTCATACCACAACGGGCAGGTCCCGTAGATTTATGATAGCCTTTCATTAGTTCCTGAGACAAAAGAATGTTGTCGCTGATTCTCCGTCCAGAGATAAAAGCTGTCTGATACGGACCTACTAAGGATGGCAAAACAGCTGTGATTCTCCCAGCTAGAATCTTAGCGATGCATTTGTACACGGTATTGCAGTAAGATATAGGATGAAAATCTGTCAACCTCGTAGGATGGGCAACTTTAGGAATAAGGGAAATGGATGTAGCATTCATTTCTTTAAGCATTCTCCGAGTCTGAAAGAAGGAGCTAACAGCATTGATTACATCCTCCCCAACTATGTGCCACATTCTTTTGAAGAAACCTGCATGAAATCCATCCGGACCAGGGGCTTTGTTGTTCTTCAAACTAAACATAGCATGCTTAATCTCCTCCCTTGTTACATCTTGTGCTAATACATGTTGTTGCGTTGAAGACAGTTTCAAGTTAATTGCCGATTCCATCTCTTCCTCATTCAGAACCCTAGGCATCTGTTCCACTCTTAACACACGCTGGAAGTACGCAATGACTTCTGATTTAACTGCCTCATGTCCTTCGACAACCTCTCCATCCTTCTTTGTAAGTGAAAGAAGTTTATTTCTATGCTGTCTTCCATTTACTGATTTGTGAAAGTAGCCAGTATTCTGATCCCCTAAGCTAACCACTGTATCCTTGACTTCTGTTTGAAAAAACTCTCTTCGGCTTTGACGATAGAAGCGTAGTTACGTACAGCATCCCTTTCTCGCATGCACAAAGTTGGATTCCCATGTGCTGTATGGAGAGCCTGTTGAACCTTATCCATTTCATCTTTTGCATCTTTGACTCTATCTGAAATGTTGGAGAAGTGAGTCATATTGAAAAGTTTCAATTCCCGTTTTAGTTTTCTTAGCTTGCAACACAGCTGATACATTGGACAACCCCCTGAATTGTGTTCCCATACTTTCCTCACCAAGGGCATGAACTCGTCATGGTCCATCCACATATCAAAGAATCTGAATGGTTTCTTTATATCCTGATAATCACCAATAACCTTTACCACCATAGGAGAATGGTCTGACATACCCGATGGCAAAAATCTCGCTTCTGAAAAGGGGAAGTTCAGATTCCATTTCTCATTGACAAGCACTCTACCTAGTTTCCGCATAATCAGATTCTCAGGACATTGATTCGACCAAGTATAATGCAGGCCTGAATATCGAAGATCATCCACTTTCGCTTCTTGAATACATGTTTCCAATCTGTCCATATGACCAGCCCACGAAGTAGTCCCTCATAACCTGTCTGATTGGTAGCGGATAGCATTAAAGTCGCCCATAAGAATCCATGGGCTGGACTCCCATCCATCACTATGACTCACTATATCAGACCATAATGCCTCACGTAAGGAAGCGTTATTGTCTCCGTATATAATTGAAGCATTGAAACAGATATTGGTAGCTAATATAGTGACAGAAACATGAATAGCCTGGTCTGACATTCCGAGGACATCAACTTTCACCACATTAGCATTCCAACAAACCCAAATACGACCACGACAAGAGAAATCATAATTATACAAGAAGGACCAATTACGCAGAAGAAGTTGAGAAACATTATATTTATTCTCGTCTCTAACCCGAGTTTCAACCAAACCGAAAAGAGTCATCCTCTCTTGATGGATAAGCTGACGTAATGCTGAATGCTTTATGGGATCATTCAAACCTCTTACATTCCAACATCCAATAATCATAAGAAAATAGAGAGGAGTACAAACAGCAACACAAAGATTACCTCGACGTGCCCCCAGGCGAGGAGACAAATTTCTTATTCTTCTTTAAAGAGTTTTTCGAACCCTTTTTCTTTTTCTCTAGAGAGTCTCTAGCCTTAATAGCCAACTGATTAACAGTTTCCCTTTCGGTGGAATTCAGAGTTTGTGGGCTTGTCAGGATTGGTGACGTCAACTCCTTATCAGTTCGTTCCCCATCTGTATCACCTCCCATTGCGTCAATATCTACATTAACAGTTTCCCTTTCGGTGGAATTCAGAGTTTGTGGGCTTGTCGGGATTGGTGACGTCCACTCCTTATCAGTTCGTTCCCCATCTGTATCACCTCCCATTGCGTCAATATCTACATTCAGCTCATGACTATTAACGAAAAGAACCTGGTTCACGGTCGCACAATCAGATGTATTGGAGATGGCTAAACTTTGATCTGAAGCAGTACATGTACCCCCCTGCTCCTGCTTCATGTCTCCTTGTGAACTCTTCAAAACAAGAGGAGATGTAGGATTTTCATCTTCATAACAATCAGCATTGCTCACATCTGATGCAGCCTTTTTATTCATATTACGATCAGAAATATTTGTACCAGATGTCGAACAACCATTCTCATTACAGTTACGCACTTTAGATGCCAAAGGACCATTCTCACCACTCACAGAACCCTTATTTCGTTTAGCAACTACCTGCCATTGAAACTGATTATGCTGTTTATCCCCAGATTTAGAGTTCGCAGCTCCTAGTTTCCTCTTACCCTCTGCCTCCATTGTAAGATTTGCACCGTTATTAGTAGCACATATCGCTGTCGTGTGTCCAAAGACATTACAATTATTGCACTTCGATGGTATCCATTCGTAATCAACTGAAATTGTTATGAATAACCCATTTGGACAGCGAAGGTCGTATTCCTTAACCAGCGTCTTCGTAGCATCAATCTCAACACAAACTCTTGCGTAGCTAAGCCTTTGACGCAACAATGGAGTCTGATCAGCATGAAGAGGAACCCCAATAGCCCTCGCTACACAACTCAACCCCTTAATAGTCCAATACTCAAGAGGAACATTATACAGCCTAACCCATACCGGAACTTTGACCAAATCACCTTTCAAAAATTGCATGTTCGGTTGCCAACGTTTAAGCACCAAAGGTCTGCTTGCCATGTGCCATGGGGCTCTTTCCAGCACATTAGTGGCATGAATTGAAAACTTTGATAGCCCAATAAGCTTTATGTTTAAGTTTCGCATGTAAGTGACAAGGTTTTCCACAGACTAGTCTATAAGGTGACGTACCTAATGATGTTTTTTTTAAGCAATTCGATAAGGTCAAAATACATCTCCAAGTCTTAAAGATCAGTCTTTCTTACAGGGTTAATTGTTTTCTCCAAAATCTGTTTGATTTTCCTATTAGCAAGCTCTATATGTCCATTTGTCTGAGGGTGATAAGGGGTGGCAACTTTGTGTGTGATTCCATATTTCTTCATTAAAGACTCAAATGACTTATTGTTGAAATGTGTTCCACCATCACTTATCGTGGCTCGAGGGATTCCAAATCGACTCATGATATTTTCTTTCAAAAACTTTACCATTGCTTTGTGATCATTGTTTCGACTTGGAATTGCCTCTATCCATTTTGAAACATAATCTACAGTGACTAATATGTAAAAGAAACCAAATGATGGAGGAAATGGACCCATGAAATCTATACCCCAACAATCAAAGATCTCAATAACATGAATAAGATTTAAAGGCATCATGTGATGTTTTGAAATAGATCCCAACTTTTGACAATTCTCACAAGTCTTATAGAATGCATGTAAGTCCTTGAACATGGTTGGCGAGTAAAATCCACTTTGTAAGATTTTTACAGTTGTCTTTCTTGATGAGAAATGACCCACAAGCCTCAGAATGACAAAATTTAATGACACTACTTACCTCATTGTTAGGGATGCATCTTTGAAATATTTAATCATGACAATATTTGAATAAATAAGGGTCATCCCAATAAAAGTTCTTCACTTCGTTCAAAGAACTTTATTTTATCTTGGGTACTCCAATGAGGTGACAATTGTCCTGAAACAAGAAAATTGACAATATTAGCAAACCAAGGTAATGTAGAGACAGAAAGTAAAGATTCATCGGAAAGTAGTCATTGATTGGTATGGTGTTAGATTTCGATTCTATTGTCAATCTTGACAAATGATCTGTGATAACATTTTCGGTGCCTTTCTTGTCTTTGATTGTGATATCAAATTTTTAAAATAACAAAATCCACCGCACCAATCTAACTTTAGAATCTTTCTTAGAGAAAAGATATTTCAATGCTGCATGATCACTAAAAACAACAATAGGTGTGCCAACAAGATAAGACCTGAATTTTTCACATGCTAATACCACTGCAAGTAATTCGTTTTCACTTGTAGTGTAATTCATTTAAGCACCATCTAAAGTTTTACTTGCATAGCAAATCATATAAGATTTCTTATCTTTTCTTTGTCCCAAGACAGCACCTACGACATAATCATTGGCGTCACATATTATTTCAAAAGGTAATGACCAATTAGGAGGTTGAATGATATAAGCAGAAGTTAGCAAGTTTTTAAGTTTAACAAAAGCTTCTTCACAATGTTCAATCCATTAAAAAATATTATCCTTTGTTAGAAGTTTACTCAAGGGCTTAGATATTATACTAAAATCTTTGATAAACCTTCTATAAAAAGTAGCATGTCCTAAGAATGATCTAACATTTTTAATAGATTTTGGTGTTGACAAATTAGCAATTAACTCAATTTTAGATTTATCAACCTCAATTCCTTTTGATGAAACAATGTGTCCAAGTATAATAGCGTTTGCTACCATAAAGTAACATTTTTCTCAATTAAGTAGAAGATTTTCCTCTTCACACCTGCTCAAAACCTTTTCTAAGTTAGTCAAACAATCACCAAAAATAGAAAAATTATCCATAAAAATTTCAAGAAAACATTCAACCATATCACTAAATATATTGAGCATGTATCTTTGAAACGTGGCTAGTGCATTACATAATCCAAAAGTCATCCTTTGATATGCAAAAATACTAAATGGACATGTGAAAGTAGTTTTCTCATGATCCTCCAATACAATTTCAATTTGGATGTAACCTGAATAACCATTTAGAAAATAATAAAATTCATGGCCTATAGCTCTTTTTAGGATTTGGTCCATGAAAGGTAAAGGAAAATGATATTTTCTAGTCATTGAATTAAGTTTCTAATAGTCAATGCACATGCACTAACCAGTAATAATCTTAATTAGAATTAACTCATTTTTCTCATTTGTTATCGCAGTAACTCCAAACTTCTTGAAAATAACTTGGGTAGGACTTACCCATTTGATATTAGAAATAGGATAAATGATTCCATTATTTAGAAGCTTAATAACTTCATTTTTCACTATTTCTTTTATATTAGGATTGAGCCTTTATTGCATTTCTATAAAGGGTTTAGCATTTTCCTCCGAATAAATTATGTATATGCAAATCAAAGGACTAATTCCTTTTATGTTAGCTATGGTCTATCCTAATGCATTTTGTTGTATTTTCAGAGTATGTAATAACTTACTTTTTTTTTATATGCATTAAGTTTGAAAGAGATTATTACCGAAAAACTTTCATTTTCTCCCAAAAATGAGTATTTGAGATTGAATGGTAACAACTTCAAATTAGGTTTGGGTGGTTGAACACTTGAAGTTATGGACTTAATTAATCGTGGTGGCAATTTCTCAATTTGTGGTCTCCAATTACTTGCCTTTGATTTTTACTAAAAATAAATCATCTGTAAATCATTAGATTCATGAATCTTAGTTTTGCTAGAAGTGGTTTGAAATTGACGATGAACTAATTTTACAATAAATTCCACTTCCTGTAAATCATTATCATCTTCGGGTTGCTTATAAATATTGAAAATATTCATTTCCAATATCATGTTTTTAAAAAATAGCTTCATCAGTCCATTCCTATAATTAATCAATGCATTATAAGTTGCAAGAAATGGGTGTCCTAAAATAATAGGAAATGAATTACATGCTTCCATAGGTTGCGTGTCCAAGACAATAAAATCCACAAGATAAATAAATTTATCGACCTGTAATAACACATCTTCAATTATTCCTTTAGCACTTTTACAGATATATTGACAAGTAAAAGAGTTACAAAAGTTGATTTTAACTTACCTAGATTGAGATTTTGAAAAATTGAATATGGAAGTAAATTCACACTAGCTCTAAGATCAAGGCTCTTTCAATTTTAGATTCTCAAAAATTTAGCATAAAAAGGAACATGTTTAATAGCATACAGCAAATGTATATTGATCTTTACCTATTTGAAAGTTTCAAAGATTTTAGAATTGTGATTGACTTTTCTTTATTTGGTCATGACATGAGAAAATGGAAGTGCTGTCGAGGAATTAGTCTTTTCTTTGCAATTTTCAAATTCAACCCCTTCGTTACCCTCAGAGATTGACTCATCATCTTTCTCACAAGGTTTAAGAGTGGGTTTTTCGATAACTTTACCACTATGAAGAGTGATGACTGATTTGACTTGATCCATGTGTTGGCTTCCAGAATTACTTGCATTTGCATTGTATTGCATCTTGGGATTTGTTGTGGTTGAGATGGAAACTTACCTTTCTCTTGAAAACTTATAGCAGATGTGAACTTTATAAGAGTATTTTTAAAATCTGTCATGTTTTGAGCAAGTTGAGAGTTGATTGCCTCTTGCTTTTCAATGAATGCATACAATGTTTTCTCAAGATTTTTTCTAGAAAGGGGAGCATAAGGAGGTGCATATCCATGAGAATTTTAAAAATTATGGGTGCTTGAAATGGTGATTGTGAAGATTGTGCATTGTTATTATCACTCTTCCAACTAAAATTTGGGTGATTTCTCCAACCAAGATTATATATTTGCGAGGATGGGTTATGATTGGGTCTTTGGAAACTGTTTAAAGCATGAGCTTGTTCATGGATACATTCCTCAAAAGAAAGCAAAGTTGAATAGTTATTGATTGAGTGTATATTTATTTCACAGATTTTAATTGACCACTCTTTTTTAATTCTAATGCCTTGACTTTTCTTACACCATTAGTGTAACCTTTTCACCTTGACATCATTAACTTAGCTAGACATAATGAAAGAAAAGAAAATAAATAAACAGAATAAGAACATAAAAGTTAACTAAGTAAAGGAAAGGAAATGAAAGGCATAAACTTGATATTAATGAAAGTAAAGCATAAACATTACAAAAAATACAAAGAGAGAAAGGAAGAGCAGGATCTTGATCTGGAAACCAAGATGCCTAAATGCATGGCAAATGCCTCCTTTTATAGGCCAAAATTGGGAACTATTGATTTGATGACTAATTGATAAGTGGGTGGCCAACTTTTGACTTGGTGACAATCCTTATCTTCTCTTGTCTGCCCAAAACGTCATTGATAACGTCAAAATTGGAGCCAGTTGCAAACATGAAAGTTGTAGGCAATTGTCTCAGCTTTCTTGTGTAAAAACTTCAGCTCATTTGGACTTCTAGAACTCGAGATATGGCCTAAATACCGAACAGTGCTCGGGCTGGAAGACAGATTCGGGCTTCTTTGTTGTTGCTACAATTTGGACTTGATAGTGGCCTTTTTAGATCTTGGGCTCCATATGAAAGTTGTAGGCAACCTTTCCATCCATATAAATTGGACCTAAATCTGAGATCTGTAGCTCAAGATATGACCCAATTACCGAACAGTGTTCCGGTTTGGATTGCACCGACATCTCTTTTCTAAGTTTGGCCATCTCTTTATCATTGCAATTTAAGTTCTTCAAGTCATCAATCACTCCTTTCATTTATGTGATAGGCCTGCATTAAAAATAGACATTTACCACAAATTATAGGTATCTTATATTATTAGATACATTATTATAAAACATATTTTAGTTAAGGACTTATTGATACTTCAAGTGCAAAATGATGATATAAAACCATGATAAAAATGCACTTTTAAGTACTAATCAATAACTGTAATGAGAATGGTTGTTCGACATCTGGTACAAATATTTCTGATTGTAATATGAATGAGAAGGCTGCATCAGATGTGCACAATGCTGATTGTTATGAAGATGAAAATCCTACCTCTCCTCTTGTTTTGAAGAGTTCAGGAGGAGACATAAAGCAAAAGCAGGGGGGGTACATGATGCGAACCTCGTGATCACATGGTCACGCAACCCACACGCAAAGACGCCAATTCCCGGAAAGCCAAGTAAATCAGGTTTGATAGGAGTGTGACACAAAGATAACTTGTACCTAGGCACCAGCACTATTGGAAACGGAAAACCCCCACCCAACGAATATTGATTCGCGAGCAAGAAGTATAAGGATGACGCCACGAAGACAGTTGTTCTTTAATAAGTCATTTTTCAGTTCATTAGAGAACCATGGAAGGGAGATTATCTCACCAACACACACACACAAAGTGCGACAAACAAGAAGTTTTATTAATCTGAATAGTCTTCCTTTACATGTTTGGTTATGCCTCTATTTATAGTGATTCTAGACTTAAAGAAACCTAATAGACCCCCCTTAGGTGGACTTATATGTAGCCCACTTACAATTGACCCAAATAAGTAATAATAACCGAAAGACTAAGAAGAAAATAATAAAAATATAAAAATCCGAAAATTACTATCCTAAATATGCTAGAATCAGATTTGTCACCATTAAGAAGTCCCAAATAGACTAGGAAATCTGATCTAAAGGTAGAATGTATTCTAAAGTCTTGTTTCCTTTTGTAGCTCGGATGAATAAGGAATCCTTGTAAGAAAAGGATTCTGAAATAATTATGAATCTTTGCCACACTTGAGAATTATGACTGTTGCCGTAAAACTGGATAGTTGCACATTTTATATCAAAATCCAAATTTGACCTTGCTTGGATCGTATGAGTACAAGTACTGCTTTAGATCAAAGTTTAGTCATCTCCAATACATCTGATTGTGCGATCGTGAACCAGGTTCTTTCCATTAATACTCATGAGCTGAATGTAGATATTGACGCATTGGGAGGTGATACAGATAGGGAACAAACCGATAAGGAGTTGATGTCACCAATCCTGACAAGCCCACAAACTCTGAATTCCACTGAAAAGGAAATTGTTAATCAGTTAGCTATTAAGGCTAGAGACTCTCTAGAGAAAAAGAAAAAGGGTTCAAAAGCCTCTTCAAATAAGAATAAGAAATTTGTCTCCTCGCCTAGGGGCACATTGAGGTAATCTTTGTGTTGATGTTTTTACTCTTCCAAAAAAAAAAAAAAGATGTTTTTACTCTCTATTTTCCTATGATTATTGGATGTTGGAATGTTAGAGGTTTGAATGATCCCATGAAGCATTCGACATTGTGTCAGCTCATTCATCAAGAGAAGATGACTCCTTTTGGATTGGTTGAAACTCGAGTTAGAGACGAGAATAAAGATTCTAGCTGGGAGAATCAAAGCTGTTTTGCCATCCTTAGTAGGTCTGTATCAGACTGCTTTTATCTCTGGACGGAGAATCAGCGACAACATTCTTTTATCTCAGGAACTAATGAAAGGCTATCATAAATCTATGGCACCTGCCCGTTATGCTATAAAAGTAGATCTGATGAAGGCTTATGACTCGGTTCGGTGGGATTTCATTGACGCAAGAGAGAGAGATCTGGAGAGAGAGAAAGATTAGAAATCAAACTGTCGAAGCTAGATCTACTCCGTCCACCGTTGGATCATCCTCATTTCTTACTATGTTGTTCATTCCAGCCTTCTTGAAACATTGACCGAATGGATCTTCATTCCAATCAACGAGGTGGGAGATATTGATCTCGTAATATTTCTACTGTTCTGCATTTTTAGTTGCAGCAGAGTGAATTGGGTTTTGTTGAAGCTTGATCTTCTTTGTTCGCCGTTGGATCGTCACCATTTTTTAGTATGTTGTTCATCAGAATATACTCTATAGCTTGACGGCACGGATCATCATTCCAATCAATAATCTCGAAGATACTGGCCTCGTAATTCTGTAATTCTCTTCTCCCTTCATGAACAAATCTGAATCTTGTTGTTTCTGAGATTACATTGTTGTTGTTTCTGAGCTTAGGTTACGTCGTAGACTCAGTTTCTCTTCTTAGAATTTGGTATCTCTAGTATTTGTATGCTGCCATAATGTCCTTATGTTCTGCTGTGGATTCTGTTCCAATGGTTACCTCTAACAATGAACAACACAATGAAGTCAAGTCTGGACATATATTAAGATTAGAGCTACAAGATATGTTGAACAGCCATGGGATGAGGATTTCTCAGTTTACTAATGTTAATCAAGCTGATTCTGAAGCTAGCATAGAGAAGAAACACTCTAATTCCCAAGCTTCTAATGTTGTTTCAGAAATGAATCATGTGTTGGGTTCTAAAGTTGATGAGTTGAAGGTAGGGTCTCAGCAACAAGACCAGCAAAATCATCGCCCCAAATTGAATTTTTTAAATGCTTTGAAGGGTTCTGATGTTGATAACAATGAGGGTACCAAGAACCTTGGTATTTCTCTAGTTCGTAATCTGCATTTTGCTCCCCCTGCTATGACTGATGGTCGTGTGACAGTAGCTCCTCCACTTGATGTGTTTGAGGATGGCTGCGAACTTTGGAAATCCACCCTAGTTGGTCATTTTGTGGGTCAGAAATTACCATATCCCGTTGTTAATTCTATTGCCAAAAGAATCTGGGGCTCCTACGGTCTATCAGAAGTTTTATCTTCGGATAATGGTTTCTTCCTATTCACTTTTGATTCTGATGATCATGCCACTAATGTGCTGGAAAGAGCCCCATGGCACATGGCAAGCAGACCTTTGGTGCTTAAAGGCCATATCTCGAGTTCTAGAAGTCCAAATGAGCTGAAATAAAACATATTTTAGTTAAGGAGTTATTACGTTGGCAACCGAACATGCAATTTTTGAAAGGTGATTTGGTCACAGTTCCGGTATGGGTTAGGCTGTATAATGTTCCTCTTGAGTATTGGACTATTAAGGGGTTGAGTTGTGTAGCGAGTGCTATTGGGGTTCCTCTTCATGCTGATCAGACTACATTGTTGCGTCAAAGGCTTAGCTACGCAAGAGTTTGTGTTGAGATTGATGCTACGAAGATGCTGGTTAAGGAATACGACCTTCGCTGTCCCAATGGATTATTCATAACAATTTCAGCTGATTACGAATGGATACCATCAAAGTGCAATAATTGTAATGTCTTTGGACACACGACAGCGATATGTGCTACTAATAACGGTGCAAATCTTACAATGGAGGCAGAGGGGAAGAGGAAACTAGGAGCTGCGAACTCTAAATCTGCGGATAAACAGCAGAATCAGTTTCAATGGCAGGTAGTTGCTAAACGAAATAAGGGTTCTGTGAGTGGTGAGAATGGCACTTTGGCATCTAAAGTGCGTAACTGTAATGAGAATGGTTGTTCGACATCTGGTACAAATATTTCTGATTGTAATATCAATGAGAAGGCTGCATCAGATGTGAGCAATGCTGATTGTTATGAAGATGAAAATCCTACATCTCCTCTTGTTTTGAAGAGTTCACAAGGAGACATGAAGCAGGAGCAGGGGGGTACAAGTACTGCTTCAGATCAAAGTTTAGCCATCTCCAATACATCTGATTGTGCGACCGTGAACCAGGTTCTTTTCGTTAATAGTCATGAGCTGAATGTAGATATTGAAGCAATGGGAGGTGATACAGATGGGGAATGAACTGATAAGGAGTTGACGTCACCAATCCTGACAAGCCCACAAACTCTGAATTCCACCGAAAGGGAAACTGTTAATCAGTTGGCTATTAAGGCTAGAGACTCTCTAGAGAAAAAGAAAAAGGGTTCGAAAAACTCTTCAAAGAAGAATAAGAAATCTGTCTCCTCGCCTGGGGGCACGTCGAGGTAATCTTTGTGTTGCTGTTTGTACTCCTCTCTATTTTCTTATGATTATTGGATGTTGGAATGTAAGAGGTTTGAATGATCCCATAAAGCATTCAGCATTGCGTCAGCTCATCCATCAAGAGAGGATGACTCTTTTCGGTTTGGTTGAAACTCGGGTTAGAGACGAGAATAAATATAATGTTTCTCAACTTCTTCTGCGTAATTGGTCCTTCTTGTATGATTATGATTTCTCTTGTCGTGGTCGTATTTGGGTTTGTTGGAATGCTGATGTGGTGAAGGTTGATGTCCTCGGAATGTCAGACCAGGCTATTCATGTTTCTGTCACTATATTAGCTACCAATATCTGTTTCAATGCTTCAATTATATACGGAGACAATAACGCTTCCTTACGTGAGGCATTATGGTTTGATATAGTGAGTCGTAGTGATGGATGGAGTCCAGCCCATGGATTCTTATGGGCGACTTTAATGCTATCCGCTACCAATAATTATATACGGAGACAATAACGCTTCCTTACGTGAGGCATTATGGTCTGATATAGTGAGTCGTAGTGATGGA
>NW_011502965.1:0-14437 GCF_000495115.2 Populus euphratica
GTTCCTAGTGACCAAAATACTAGGTGACGACTTGATTAGTACTTAAAAGTGTATTTTTATCATGTTTTTATATTATCATTTTGCACTTCAAGTATCAATAACTTCTTAACTAAAACATGTCTTATAATAATATATCTAATAATATAAGATACTTTTAATTTGTGGTAAATATTCATTTTAAATGCAGGCCTATCACATAAATGAAAGGATTGATTGATGACTTTAACAACTTAAATTGCAAGGATAAAGAGATGGCCAAACTTAGAAAAGAGATGTCGGTGCAATCCAAACCGGAACACTGTTTGGTAATTGGGTCATATCTGGAGCTATATATCTCAGATTTAGGTCCAATGTATATGGATGAAAAAGTAAGACATAGGCCTACAACTTTTCTATGGAGCCAAAGATCTACAATAGCTATTTTCAAGTCCAAATTGTAGCAACAACAAAGAAGACCGAATCTGTTTTCCAGCCCCAGCACTCTTCAATATTTTGGCCATATCTGGAGTTCTAGAAGTCCAAATGAGCTGAATCTTTTACACAAGAAAGCTGAGACAATTGCCTACAACTTTCATGTTTTCAATTGGCTCCAATTTTGACGTTATCAATGACGTTTTGGACAGACAAGAAAAGATAAGGATTGTCACCAAGTAAAAAGTTGGCCACCCACTTATCAATTAGTTATCAAATCAATAGTTCCCAATTTTGGCCTATAAAAGGAGGCATTTGCCATGCATTTAGACATCTTGGTTTCCAAATCAAGATCATGTTCTTGGTTTCTCTCTTTGTATTTTTTGTAATGTTTATGCTTTACTTTCATTAATATCAAATTTATGCCTTTCATTTTCTTGTATTTATTTAGTTAACTTTAATCTTATTCATGTTTTTATTTTGTTTATTTATTTTTCTTTCTTTTATTATGTCTAACTAAGTTTATTATGTCAAGGTGAAAAGGTTACACTAATGGTGTAAGAATAAGTATAGTGTAAACTCAATATGGACTTTAATGTTTGATACTAACATGTTTTATATTTGTTATCTTGTTCACTCTTTAATACTTTGCTTGTTAGATGACTAATCTTGATTTATGTTGTATAACACTTGGTACAACAAATGCTTGACACTTTCATAGTTCATACTGTATGGTATAACTGACACCTGAGCTATGAAAGGAACTTGATTTGTTGTTAACATAAGTTATAATCATGAACGCTTGATGAGATTTACAAGTACTAGCATTAATCGAATAAGATGACTAATGTAATCATGTTAACAATTTATAATCTGATTGGAACCTCCTAAGTGTAGGAGTGTCGAAGTAATAAATAACCCGGCAAGACCGGGGTCGAACCACAGGGAGGTTAATTGTACAAATTATAAAGAATAATAAAACAACAATAATAACAACAACAACAACAACAATAATAATAGTAATAACAATAACAATAATAATAATAATAATAATAATAAAGACAAAGAAGGAGAAGAAGAAGAAGATGATGAGAACTTTGAGATGGAATATTAATGTAACGATTAAACAATGATAATAACAAAT
This sequence comes from Populus euphratica, assembly GCF_000495115.2. Taxonomy (NCBI): domain Eukaryota; kingdom Viridiplantae; phylum Streptophyta; class Magnoliopsida; order Malpighiales; family Salicaceae; genus Populus; species Populus euphratica. Next base: position 1,556 of record NW_011502965.1, read on the forward strand.
GTCAAGGTTAAAGATTCCACTAATGGTATGTCAAACAAGTATAATATAAACTAATTGGAAACCACACATAAAGGAGGTTCCAATCAGATTATAAATCTTAGTGTTCAGATCAAGATCATTCTCTTCCTTTACTTAGTTAACTTTTATGTTCTTACTTTGTTTATCTATTTTTCTTTCTTTCATTATGTCTAGCTAAATTAGTTATGTCAAGGTGAAAAGGTTACACTAATGGCGTAAGAATAAGTATAATGTAAACTTAATATGGACCTTAATGTTTGATACTAACATGTTTTATATTTGTTATCTTGTTCACTCTTTAATACTTTGCTTGTTAAATGAATAATCTTGATTTATGTTGTATAACACTTGGTACAACAAATGCTTGGCACTTTCATAGCCCATAATGTATGGTATAACCGACACCTGAGCTATGAAAGAAACTTGATTTGTTGTTAACATAAGTTATAATCATGAATGCTTGACGAGATTTACAAGTATTAGCATTAATTGAATAAGATGACTAATGTAATCATGTTAACAATATATAATCTGATTGGAACCTCCTTTGTGTGTGGTTTCCAATTCAATAATAAGAGTTTATACTATACTTGTTTGATATACCATTAGTGGAACCTCTAACCTTGACATTTGTTATTATTATTGTTTAATCCTTACATTAATATTTCATCTCTAAGTTCTCATCATCATCATCTTCTTCTTCTTCTTTTTCTTTATTATTATTAAGTCATCAATCAATCTTTTCATTTAAGTGATAGACCTGCATTAAAAATAGACATTTACCACAAATTAAAGGTATCTTATATTATTAGATATATTATTATAAAACATGCTTTGGTTAAGGAGTTATTGACGCTTTACCTTGTGATAAAATTGATATTTTAACGCTATAGGCTTCAAGCTAATCTTTTTCTAATTTTTAAGTAGAGCTTTTACTAGAGTTGAATAGTGATTGTGCCAAGTTTATTACCTTAATATAGCTAAATGCAGCGGCTAAATTAGGTCAAGTTTTAGGCTAATTTAAAAACATATAATTTAAAAACATCATGCATCTTTAACCCATGTAACGAGCTTTCGGCTAATGACTCCCAGACCAGTTGGTCTTAGGCATATGTAGATAGTGCAATGTTTGATTTCCTTAAGCTTTTCTCCTCAACCCATGTAACAAGCGTTGGGCCAATAGCTCACAAGTCAGTTGACTTTAGGGTATTAGGTGTTAAAACACCCCTTCGGGCTTAATTGCTTAGGTTAGAGAGGCTATGAAACCAAACTTATCTACATTTTTATTATCATTATTTTTTTTTCTTTTTTTTTCTTTTTTAATTATATACAATCCCTTTCCCTTAGTTGTTATCTTTAACAAAAGAACATAAATAATGTAATAATCCAATATAGAACCCACAATCATATGTTAAAGTGTGTGTGTGTAAATTAAGGTTTAAGAATACATGTTAAATAAGTATATGAGCAGAATTAAGTGATAACAATGCGAGAGTTTGTAAACCTAAATATTTCAAGAAGTATTATAATAGACCTTGTTAAGAACGGTTACTAAGATGTATCTCAAGAGTCACTTTAACAAAAGAACTCCTTTACTCTTCCATCCTAATAACAACAATTATGCACATGCTTTATGAAATGAAAAACAATTTTTTTTTTTATCAATTACTACCCTCTCCCCCCAACCAAAACGAGACATTGTCCTCAATGTTTAAAGGTAGAAAGATAGAGTATAGAAAATATCACCTGAAATAACGAACACTGACAAACCTGAAACACACTGAAACAAAAATAAGAAATAACAAAACACAATAATAAAACCAAAAGACACAAGTTTTTACAAACAAAAAAAATTCAAATCACAATTGTGATTGTGGCTCACATCTTCCCTTGGTTTTACGTCCAAAAACAGCTTAAACGCCCTCAATGGGTCAGGGATAGGCTTCCCATCCAGTTTTCTTAAAAACTGGCAAACATGGTCTTTTTTAGTCAGATTCCCAAGACTATGCCAAGTATGTTCTTTATAAAAATGGGTTCATAAGTCATGAATTGCATGATGCTTATCTCGACTATGATGAGATTTAAAAGTCAATAGAAGATTATCTAAAGACTCTCTGTGTTTTGAAATAAATCCCACCTTCTGACAATTTTCATAGTTTTTGCGGAATGCATCTGACTCCTTGAATATGATGGGCCAGTAAAATTCACTTTGTAAGATTTCTACAATCCTCTGTTTTGACGGGAAATGATCCCCACATGCCTTAGAGTGACAAAATTTAATGAAATTACTTACCTCATTATCGGGAAAACATCTTTGACATATTTGATCAGGACGATAATTGAATAAGTAAGGGTCAACCCAATAAAAGTTTTGCACGTTGCTCAAAAATTTTCTTTTGTCTTCGGTACTCCAATGGCTTCCTGATTGGTCATGGCATGAGGAAATGGAAGTGCTGGCAGGGAATCAGTCTTTTCCTTGCAATATTCAGATTCAACCCCTTCCTTACCCTTAGAGATTGACTCATCATCTTTCTCATAAGGTTCAAGAGTGGGTTTTTTAATAACCTTACCACTGCGAAGAGTGATGACTGATTTGACTTGATCCATGTGTTGACTTCCAGAACTACTTGCATTTGCATTGTATTGCCCCTTGGGATTTTGCTGTGGTTGAGATGGAAACTTACCTTGCTCTTGAAAACTGAGAGCAGATATGAATTTTGCAAGAGTTTCTTTAAAATTTGTTATGCTTTGAGTAAGTTGAGTATTGATTGTCTCTTGCTTTTCAATGAATGCATACAAAGTTTCCTCAAAATTACTTCTAAGAGGTGGAGCATAAGAAGGTGCATATCCATAAGAATTTTGGAAATTATGGTGTGCTTGAAACGGTGGTTGTGAAGTTTGTGCATTATTGTTCTCACTCTTCCAACTGAAATTTGGGTGATTTCTCCAACCAGGGTTGTATGTTTGGGAGTATGGGATGTGGTTGGGCCTTTGGAAATTGTTTAAAGCATGGGCTTGTTCATGGAGACATTCCTTAAAAGAAGGCAAGGTTGGACAATCATTGGTTAAGTGTTCATTTCTTCCACAGATTTGACACACAATGTTTTCAACAGACTTTAATTGACCACTCTTTTTCAATTCTAGTGCCTCGACTTTTCTAGCTAAAGATGCAAACTTGGCTTGAAGGTCATGATCTTCCCTAAGGTTGTACATACCTCCACTAGATGTATGAGGTTGAGTTTTACTCGGTGCCTCATAAGTACCCGCGGTGTCCCAATTTTGAGCATTTTCAGCTAACAAGTCTAAGTACTCCATTGCTTCATCAGGGTCTTTATCTTCAAAAGTTCCATTGCACATCAATTCAACCATTTGTCTATCTTTAGGTGTTAACCCTTCATAGAAATGTGAAACCAATCTCCATGTTTCAAAACCATGATGAGGGCAAGTACTAAGCAAGTCTCGATACCTATCCCAACATTTGTAAAATGTTTCTCCTGGTTTTTGAGTGAAAGTGGTGATTTGTCTCTTGAAAGAGTTTGTTCTATGAGATGGGAAAAACTTCTTTAAAAACTGTTGTTGCATTTCATCCCAAGCACGAATGGATCCTGGTCTTAAATTTTGTAGCCATGTTTTAGCTTTATCTTTTAATGAAAAAGGGCAAAGCTTTAATCTGATGGTGTTCATGCTACAATTTAAGTTATTATATGTGTGGCAAACCTCCTCAAATTCCCTTCAACGCAAGTATGGATTTTCCAATCCTAAACCATGAAAAGAAGGCAAAAGTTGAATAATACCTGGTTTAAAATTAAAATGAGATGCATCGGGAGGACAAACTATGCATGATGGTGCACTTGTTCTTGTGGGATTCATGTGGTCTCTAAGTGTTCTAGCACGGTTATTCTCATTATTCTCATTTTGAAGTGATTGATTATCTTCTTCGGCCATATTTTCTGAAAATGATGAGGATACCCTACAAAGTCTACCACTTGATGTACGTGACCACACTCTCATGCACGTGTAGGAATAAAATAAAAAAGAAGAAGAAAGCAAAAGAAGGAGGAAGAAAACAAAATAAAAAGAAACAAAAGAAAAGAAACAAAGTTATATACAAGAAAAGTGAAAAGAGAAAATAAACTAAATACTATAATTTATACAAGAACTTACCTCCCCGGCAACGGCGCCAAAAACTTGACACGACTAAAAGATTGATGTCTTCTCCCAAGTGCAGGAGTGTCGAAGTAATAAATAACCCGGCAAGACCGGGGTCGAACCACAGGGAGGTTAATTGTACAAATTATAGACAACAATTATAAGCAACAATAATAGCAATAATAACAACAATAACAACAACAACAACAACAACTATAATAGTAGTAGTAGTAGTAGTAGTAGTAGTAGTAGTACTAATAATAATAATAATAATAATAATAATAATAATGAAAGAGAAGAAGAAGAAGATGATGAGAACTTGGAGATGGAAAATTAATGTAAGGATTAAACAATAATAATAACAAATGTCAAGGTTAGAGGTTCCACTAATGGTATATCAAACAAGTATAGTATAAACTCTTATTATTGAATTGATTCCACTAATGGTATGTCAAACAAGTATAGTATAAACTCTTATTATTCATTTGGAAACCACACACAAAGGAGGTTCCAATTAGATTATAGATTGTTAACATGATTACATTAGTCATCTTATTCGATTAATGCTAGTACTTGTAAATCTCGTCAAGCATTCATGATTATAACTTATGTTAACAACAAATCCAGTTCCTTTCATAGCTCAGGTGTCGGTTATACGATACATTATGGGCTATGCAAGTGCCAAGCATTTGTTGTACCAAGTGTTATACAACATAAATCAATATTAGTTATTTAACAAGCAAAGTATTAAAGAGTGAACAAGATAACAAATATAAAACATGTTAGTATCAAACATTAAAGTCCATATTAAGTTTATACTATACTTATTCTTACACCATTAGTGTAACCTTTTCACCTTGTGATGTAACCATATTATTCGATTGTTTCACCCACATTTACCTAATGTTTTGTCCATGTTTTATATGTAAAATGCCTTGATATTCTTTGTTTTATGTTTTGAAGGCACTTTTGGATGAAAAATGCAAAAAGGAGTAAATTGGAGATAATTGGCAGATTTGATGTTCAATCGATGTTTTGTGCAGAGCGTGATTTCTAGAGATCAAAATGAAGTGATTCTAGTGGCTCTAAAAAGCTAACATCCATACCTTTCTGGAAATGTAATGCAAGAAAAATACAAAGAGGAAGATCATGGAAATCACATCCTTCAAAGTCAAATCTCGTATTCTGCCACTGTTGACCTTTGTCCATTCAAAATTCCATATCTGGAGCTATAGAAGTCCAATTGATGCAAACTCAATTTTGTTGGATTCCTGACTCAAAGGTCTAGAAACGCTCCAATTGTCAGCCAAAAACGATGTCAGATGAGGGCGATATGATTTTTCAAAGATGACAACTGAATTCTGCCAGCAATCAGGTTTCGTGAAGAAATGAGTCCAAATTATGTTTCGAAGCTTCTAAACTATCATCCAAGTTATAATTTCAGCAATTTAGCCCCTCTAGTAAATCAATCTAGAAGGTCAAGAAAAGTAGCCACCAACCTCAATCCACCAACCTCAAATCACCAACCACAAACCAGCTGCAAGTTGGAATGCTGCCATTGTCAAAGAAGGAGGCTACAATGGTGGGTTGTTTGTGGTGACTACTAATGTCAAAGTTTGGCATGTTTGGCAGCCACCATTATTGATAAAGAAGCAAGAGGAGCTGCCATTGAAGCCTATATATAGACATCAAGAGAGCCAAGAAAGAAGAGGAGGGAGTGCAATAGAATCAAAGAAAGGTGGTAGCAACTAGAAGTGAAGAAACACAAACTCTCCTCTCTACATACTAGAAATAATGCTTTCTTTTATCTTTAGGAGTAGTTGTTCAATAGATATGCAAGGCTATGCTCTTTTCTTGGTTGCAAGGACGCAGAAACTTTCAGATCTTAAGAACTGTGAGATTTATTCTTCATTTATTTTCAGTTTGTATTATGAATGATTATGATTGTTTTCCTATACATGTTTTCTATGATTGTTGTTGATAATTGCTAGAGCGGACTCTAAGTTATTATTATGAACAATCTATTGCTAAGTTTGATATCAAAACCGGAGTTAGGGTATATAAACTTGTGAAGCAACTAAGCTTGATAATTGTGGCGGAACTACATTATTAAACTTAGGGAAAACATTCGATCAAAGCAACACAAGTAGACAACTTGGTTGTTAAGATTAATGAATTTATCTAGATCTTAAGGCTGCCATTAGATTAAATCATTAGTGCGGACACTGTGATTATTTGTTGGTTAGGGCTAGTTATACGGCGGATCCGTTAATTAACCAAAGTTAAGAAAAGATAAAAATTCAGAATATAAACTGGAGTTTCGTTTCAAGGATCGGTTCTGATTTCTGTAGGTGGATGTGTGCTTGTGACCAAGGTTTGTTTTCTTGATAAATTTCAGTTTTAATTGATTGTGTTCACTAGTTTAATTTCTTCCATAGTTTAGATTATCACAAATCAAAACCCCCCAATTGCATAACGTATAGCATAAAAATCTAAACTAAATCTTCCTCGTGGGATCGATCCCTTGCTTGCTCTATACTATCTTGTGTGATTTAAGTGTAAGGGTAATTAATTTGTGCGACCGCGACATCGCAACAAATTTTGGCGCCGTTGCCGGGGAAGTAATTTTAGTTAATTCTTGTGCTTGTACTGTTATTTTTATTTGCTGTGATTATTATTTATTATTATTCAGAAAAAAAAAAAACAAAAAAAAGGTTTTTTGCTTGCGGCGGTACTGTTCACTTGCCGCAACGGTACTGTTCAAAACAGATTTGTTTGTGGAATTAAGGTTCGACCTTTTGTTTTCTGAAGGGAAATGACGTTTTGAACAAGACTAGTGGTAAACCACTAACCTTACCATTTCGAGGCCAAATTCCTCTGTTATCTAAGGTTTTTAGGCAATTTTAGTTTCCTAGCGTTGGATTTTCATATAATTTGCATTATTTTTCGTCTATTGTGTGGTTTCTTTCTTTTGAATTTTCTTAGCAATTGATGCCTGTGACCCGTTCTACTAATCAAATTCAAGTGCAGGTTGATTTTGAAATAGAAAGCACTTTACGCAGGTTAAGAAAGGAAGCTCGCCTCAACACCATGGTTATTGCAAGACAACAAACACTCAAGGAGCTTGCTGTTCCTAATGTGGAAAATCAGCCACTATGCATAAACATTGACAATAATGTAAACTTTGAGCTCAAATCTGGTTTTATACATTTGTTACCAACATTTAATGGTCTTGCAGGAGAAGATCCACATACTCATCTCAAGGAGTTCCATATGGTTTGTGTTGGCATGAAACCGAATGGAGTTGATGAAGAACAGGTTAAGTTGAAAGCTTTCCCTTTCTCTTTAAAAGGGGCAGCAAATGCATGGCTTTTCTCTATTCTCCCAGGATCTATTGGAACTTGGAATGCCATGAAGAAGATTTTCCTTGAGAAGTATTTCCCAGCATCTCGAGTTGCCAACATAAGGAAAGAAATATGTGGGATTCGGCAATCTCATGGAGAGACACTCTCTGAGTATTGGGAAAGATTTGAGCAACTGTGCATTCAATGTCCTCATCATCAAATACCCGATCAGTTGCTCATTCAATATTTCTATGAAGGATTAATGCCTACTGACCGTAGTATCATTGATGCTGCAAGTGGAGGCGCATTGGTGGATAAGACACCCGAGGCTGCACGCCAATTGATCTCAAACATGGCAGCCAACTCAAAACAGTTTGGCACTCGTGGAGACTTCTCCAACAAACGAGTAAATGAGGTAAGTATTTCTAACATTGAGAATAAAGTTAATGATCTTACTTCTCTTGTGCGTTCTTTGGCTTGTGGAAATGTGCAGCAGGTGAAAGTTTATAGCATATGCTCCTTACAAGGACATGCTTCGGATATGTGCCCAACAATGCAAGAAGATTATATTGAACAAGCTCATGCAATTGATGGAGCATTCAATGGACAGCCCCAGCGTAAATATGATCCCTTTTCCAACACGTACAATCCCGGATGGAGAGATCATCCCAACTTACGCTATGGCAACCCATCCCAACAAGGCAATCAAGGCCGACAATTCCATCCCCATGGATTTCAGCCCCAACAGAATTATCAAGCAAGACAACCCCCTCCATTCACAAACTCCAATGTTACGGGGTCGTCATCCAATGATGATCTTCGTGAGATGATGAAAACTTTGGCTTCTAATACTGTTACCTTGCAACAAAATGTCATGTCTTTTCAACAGGAAACAAGGTCAAGTATTCACAACTTGGAGAAGCAAATGGGGCAAGTAGCTTCAAGTGTAAGGAAATTGGAGGCACAAATGAATGGAAAATTGCCTTCCCAGGCATTGAATCCAAAAGAGAATGTTAGTGCGATCATGCTGAGAAATGGGAAAGAACTTGAAGAGAAAAGGTCAAAACAAATTGAGATGGAGGAAGAAGAAGAGATAGAAACTGAATATTGAATCCGAAAGAGAATGTTAGTGCGATCATGCTAAGAAGTGGGAAAGAACTTGAAGAGAAAAGGTCAAAACAAATTGAGATGGAGGAAGAAGAAGAGATAGAAACTGAATTGAGTACAAAGAAGGAACATCATCCTTCTCCACAAACTAAAACATCGACCAACACTCCAAAGGTAACTCCTCACTCAATGAATTCCTGTTTTAAAGCAATTCCACCCTTTCCTGTTAGTTCTTCTAGGTCAAAGAAAGAGGACAAAGAAAAAGAAATTTTAGAGGTTTTCAAGAAAGTAGAACTCAACATTCCTTTGCTTGATGCTATCAAGCAAATTCCCAAGTATGCCAAATTTTTGAAGGAGTTGTGTACTACCAAGAGAGCTTTCAAACTGAAAGGTCATGAAATGGTAAGTATGGGTGAAGTTGTGTCTGCTATTGTTCAAAAGAATATGCCGTTAAAGCAAAAAGACCCAGGTGCGTTTACTATCCCATGTGTTATTGGTAATGCTAGTTTTAAAAGAGCTTTATGTGATTTAGGTGCATCCATTAGTGTTATGCCTAAACATGTTTATGATTCTCTTAGTCTGGAACCTTTGAATAAAACTAGCATTGTAATACAACTTGCAGATCGTAGTTTTGTTTACCCACTTGGTGTGATAGAAGATGTCCTAGTCAAGATTGATAGTTTGGTTATTCCATGTGATTTTTATATTCTTGATATGGAACATGATTCTTATGATTTATCAACTAGCACTCCTATATTGTTTGGGAGACCATTCTTGAAAACTGCCAATACAAAGATTGATTGTGGTAAGGATACATTGTCTATGGAGGTAGGAGATGAAAAAATTGAATTTAATTTTCATGATGCAATGACATATCCTTATAACAATGTTTATTCTATCACATGTTATGACCAAGTTGATAAGTGTATGCAGCAGGTTTGTGATTTTGATAGCGAAGATGGATTAAGCATAGCTTTGAGCTATGGCTATGATTTTACCAAGATAGAAGAGATGGAGAGGCATATATGTGTTCCCCAAAATATGCATGAATCAGCATTGGCTTTACAAGCTTCGCAAATTATCCTTCATGATGCAGGAGTCATTCCCCCCATCACAGACAGTGAATGGGTGGCGTCTATCCTTTTGGTACCTAAAAGGACTGCCACCACGTTGAGAGAAAAACAAAATAATGCTTATGAGAATGCAAGGATTTACAAAGAAAAGACTAAGAATCTTTATGACAGAATGCTTACAAGAAAGGAATTTCATGTTGGAGACAAAATCCTTCTTTATCATTCGCGTTTAAAACTTTTTCCTGGAAAATTGCACTCTCGTTGGATTGGACCTTTTGTTGTTTCTAATATTTTTTCTTATGGTGCAGTTGAAATTACAAGTTTAGAAACCAACAAAGTACTCAAGGTCAATGGACATCGTTTGAACCCTTTCTATGAAGGTTGGACGGCAGAACTCACCGCTTCTGTAGAGTTAGCTGAACCAATCTATGAAGAATGAGCGTGCCACATGTCAAGCCAATGACATAAAACAAAAGCGCTTACTGGGAGGCCACCCAGCACAAAAAAAAAATATATATCAGATTTGCTTTCTTTTTCCTTATCTTTTACTTTTTTGTATTTTAATTTATTTTCTGCCATTCTCTTATGTTCCTTTGCTTTTATTTCAACATTGAGGACAATGTTGTGTTTTAAGTGTGGGGGTATTGGGAGAATTTTTATTTTCTTATTTTAGTTTTCTTTGTTGTTCAGATACTCTTCAACAATTCATGCAAACGCAAGGAGGAATCAACAACCAAGCTTACAAATTCCAAGACCAGACCAATAGGACCTTAGATGATATTCGAAGTCAACTAACTAAGTTGACTCAATCACTAAGTATTCAAGAGAAGGGAAAAATCCCAGCTCAACCAATGCCCAATCCTAGAGGTCAGGTACACATGAGTGAATCCTCACCTAGTGAACCTTCAAACCATGAACAGGTCCAAGCCATCACTACCCTTAGAAGTGGAAAGATTGTTGACAAAGGTATAGGTTTTAGGATTCCTAAAGGTATTGTGGAGGAGAAATCTAGGGAAAGTGAAGAGGGAATCAAAACACAAGTGACAAATGAGAGTTTGAGTGAGAAAGAAGGCAAGATAAATGAGAAATAGATGAGTGAGAAAGGAGATGATTCAAGAAAAATTAGAGTCAAAGTGAGTGATTTAGAATTTGTTCCTAGAGCACCATTTCCACAAAGGTTAGGGAAACCTAAACAAGATCTTATGAACTCAGAAATCTATGAATTGTTCAAACAAGTGAAAGTCAATATTCCACTCCTTGATACAATTAAACAAGTTCCATCTTATGCAAAGTTTCTTAAGGATTTATGCAGAGTCAAAAGGAGATTAAATGCGAAAGAAAGAGCCTTTCTAACTGAACATGGTAGTGCCATCATCCAGTTTAAGACCCTCCCAAATACAAAGATCCTAGTTGTCCTACCATTTCATGCATTATTGGAAGTCATAAGATAGATCAAGCTTTGTTGGATTTAGGAGCAAGTGTGAATTTAATACCCTACACTATTTACGAACAATTAGGTTTAGGAGAAATCAAGCCTACTCGAATCACCCTTCAATTAGCTGATAGGTCAATCAAGATTCACAGGGGTATCGTTGAGGATGTGTTGGTCCAAGTAGATAAATTCTACTTTCCTGTTGATTTTGTAGTGTTAGACACCGCACCAATTCAAGGTTCTAATGCTCCCATCCCAGTCATTTTAGGGAGACCTTTCCTAGCTACATCCAATGCCTTAATTAACTGTAAGAATGGGGTGATGAAATTGTCTTTTAGGAATATGACTGTGGAGATGAACATATTCAATGTCTCCAAACAAATTGGGGAACATGAGGACATTAGAGAGGTAGATTTGATCCAAACAGTTTGTCAAGAAGACTTTGATAGAGTGTGGATCAAGGATCCATTGGAGAGAACTTTAATTCATGATGAAAGATTTTGTTCTTTGGAATATGTTGATGAGGAAGTAAGAGAACTCGAGACTTATCTAGATCCAATGCCTATTATGTCAATAGGTCAATGGACCCCATCGTTTGAGCCTTTGATTTCATCCCATGTGAAAGTTGAGGCATCTCTTGTCCAGCCTAATAAACTAGAAAGGAAGCCTTTACCGAGTGATCTTAAGTATGCATTTCTAGGGGAAGATGAATCATATCCTATTGTGATCTCATCAAAACTTAGCATAGAGCAAGAACAAAAACTTTTAAGAGTGGTAAGAAAACACAAGAAAGCAATTGGGTGGAAAATTACTAACTTGAAAGGAATTAGCCCTCTTTTATGTACACAGAATCTATCTTGAAGAAGAGGCTAAATCTATGAGGCAAATGCAAAGACGATTGAACCCAAACATGAAGGAAGTAGTGAGAGGTGAAGTGCTTAAGCTACTTGATGCAGGTATCATTTACCCTATTGCAAACTCAAAATGGGTTAGTCCAACCCAAGTTGGCCCTAAAAAATCTGGAGTCACGGTAGTGAAGAATGAAAATAATGAGTTGGTACCAACGAGAATCCAAACTGGATGGTGTATGTGCATTGATTATCATAAATTGAACATGGTGACTAGGAAGGACCATTGTCCACTTCCATTTTTAGACCAAGTGCTTGAAAGAGTAGTTGGAAGAGCTTTCTATTGTTTTCTTGATGGATACTCAGGTTACAACCAAATTGAGATTTCTTTAGAAGACCAAGAAAAAACCACTTTCACTTGTCCTTTTGGTACCTATGCTTATAGAAGAATGCCTTTTGGTTTGTGTAATGCACCAGCCACTTTTCAAAGGTGTATGATGAGTATCTTTAGTGACATGGTGGAAATTTTTTTGGAAGTTTTCATGGATGATTTTTCAGTTTATGGGGATTCTTATGAGTTGTGTCTAATGCATTTAGAAAAAGTCCTTGAAAGATGTGAAGAGAGCAATCTTGTACTCAATTGGGAGAAGTGTCATTTTATGATGACACATGGCATTGTCTTAGGTCACATTGTCTCTTCAAAAGGAATAGAGGTAGATAAGTCAAAAGTGGAAATCATTCAAAAATTACCTATCCCTAGAACTGTGAAAGATATGAGATCCTTTTTAGGATATACTGGTTTTTATCGAAGATTCATTCATTCTTTTAGTACCATTGCCAAACCATTATGTAACTTGTTGTCACAAGATGTCCAATTTGATTGGACATCAAAATGTCAAGAAGCTTTTGAA
>NW_011502981.1:0-14326 GCF_000495115.2 Populus euphratica
GGCCCATAAAAACCAATTTAATTTCTTCCTTAATAATTTAATAAATTCTTTTTTTAATTTTGTTTCCTTTTTCTAAAATTTCACATGTTTATCCCTTAATTGAATAATAAATTAAGAAACAGAATTTATTGAAAAAAAGAAGAATAAATTATAAATGGGCAAAAATTATATAAGAAAATAGGAGTACAATTTTATTTTTTATTGATCGTAAATCCAATGTGTAATATATATATATATATTCCAATCGTTTTCACTGGATTTTTAAAGATTAAAAATTTATTCCGTTTCCAAAATATTTTTGCTGTAACTTCAGCACCAATCTCAAAACTGAGAAGTCTTTGAGTTTATGGGCTTCTTTAACCATCGAAAATGGTCAAACATACTAGATTTCCGTATTTATCGAGCCAGCTTCGGAACCATATCTCTCTTACCCAGCCCACGCGGATTTTTTGGGAAGCTTATGTGACATACCGTCCAAAAAACACATGAGCGTAGAGATCAATCACAAATTATTATTATTTTTATAAAAAGAAAAATTTAGAAATTACTAGATGTGAGCCAGCAATATGCCGTGGGACTGAACTATTATTATTATTATTATTCTAAAAAATGATATTCATATGTTATAAATGTTTTTTTAATATACGACTCAGATTATAGACTGACTAGGTTAAATAAATTTATTTTATTTTAATTAAATGATAAAAAAATATATAACAATAATAAATGGATAAAATAAAAAAATAAAAACAATTAAGATAATTTTAAAAAAATAATATAATTTAATTATCAATTAATTAAACAGTAAGGAGGAAATTGGGTTAAAAAAGACAAAATAACTAGTTTGAGTTAACATTAAAAACCTATAACCTGAATAATAAGGGATGAGGCAACCTGAATTAATTTGCTACACCTCCAATCCATGTCATGAAATTATGATAATTTAATAGAAAAGAAAATGAAGAAAACTACAAAACCAATTTAAAAAAAAATATCAAACAATGAAATAAAAAAATAAGTAAAACAAAAAGGAAAAAAGAGATGTCAATCCTCGTTAGTTCTTCAAACTTATAACTTGGGTTATTAGACTAGAAGCATCATGTATGAAAAACTATTAAGTTCAATCCTCAACTAATTAAATATTGAAGAATAAAATTAAGAGGAAAAAAAATCAATTACATAAAAGGATAAAAACTAGTAATGGCAATTAAATTAATATGGATCAAAATAAAAATAAAAAATAAATTAGAATAAAATCATAAATTTCTGATTGAAGAGTCAAATTAAAAAGAAAAATCACTTAAATAAAAAGATTAAAAAAAAATCAAAAGAGTATGAACCAAATTGAAACAAATAATATATCATAAATTGAGATTGAAGGATGAAATTGAAAATAAATAAGAATTTTACAAAATGGTCAACAAAAAAATTAGAAATTAAAAAATAAGGACCTTTGAAGAAAAAAATCACAAATTGGGATTGAAAGACAAAATTCAAAACAAATATTTTTTTTAAAGGGCCAAAATTAAAAATTAAAAGAATAAGGGCTAAAATAAAAATGTTAATAATTAAGATGATAACCGTAAAATTTTACATGACCAACATGAATTTCAAGAGGAAGTGAGAGAAAAGATTAAAAAAAAAGTCTCGTCGATAACAAAGTGCTCCGCCACCACCGCCATAAGCCACCTCATCATGAAAAAGATTGTGTGACAATTCTAACGACGTGATAGAAAGGAGATTGTGGCTACCAAGAGGCGTCACACACACCACAGAAAAGTCATGGGCGCCTCCCTCTCGCTAGTACTTGCATTACATGCACCAACAACATTTTCTTTTAAATAATATTTCATGTTTGTTAAAAGACCAAATTTCCTTCACTCGACTTAATAATAATAAAAAGATCAAGTGATAAAGACAAAAATGCCTTTGGATGCAAGTTTAAAATGTTTTTTTAATAAAGGTAAATTAATTATTTTATTGTGCTTAGAGATGTAAAAAGACAGAAGTTTGGATGCCAGTTTCAAAGATTTTGTTTTTAATGGTAACTTAATTTGTTAAATTCACGACCCGTATCATGAGATTGTAATAACTTGATAGAAAAGAGAACGAAGAAAACAATGTCAAACAATGAAATAAAAAAAAAAATAAGTAAAAAGAAAGAAAATAAGTAAAAAGAAAAAGAAAAAAGAGATGTCAAACCTTGCTAGTTCTTCAAACTCATAACCTAAGTCATTAGACTAAAAGCTCCATATATGAAAAAAAAAACTGTTAAGTCTAATCCTCAACTAATTAAATATTGAAGAATGAAATCAAGAGGAAAAAAATCAATTATACAAAAGGATTAAAAATTAGTAATAGCAATTAAATGAATAGGGATTAAAATGGAAATAAAAAATAAATTAGAAGAAAATCACAAATTTCTGATTAAAGAGTGAAATTGAAAAGAAAAATCAAAATCACTTTAACAACTAAAAAGAAAAATCACTTTAACAAAAAGACAAAAAAAAAATCAAAAGAGTATGAATCAAATTAGAAAAAAAAAATATCATAAATTGAGATTGAAGGATAAAATTAAAAATAAATAAGAATTTTACAAAATGATCTATAAAAAAATAAGGACCAATTTTTTAAAAAATAATATATCACAAATTGGGATTGAAAGATAAAATTCAAAAAAAATATTTTTTTTCTTTTAAAAAAAGGGCCAAATTAAAAATTAAAAATCAAAAGAATAAGAGCTAAAGTGGAAACATCAATAATTAAGATGAAAATTATAAAATTTTGAATGACAAACATGAATTTCTAGGAGAGGAGAGGGAAAAGATGAGAAAAAAAAGAAAGCCTCGTCCATGACAAAGCACTTCGTCACGACAATTCCAATAACACGGTAAAAGGGAGATTCTGGCCATGAGGAGGCGTTGCATACAACGCTAGAAAGTCGTGGACACCTCCTTCTCGCTAGCACTTGCATCGCACACACCAATAACATTTTCATTTAAATAATATTTTATATTTGTTAAAAAATCAAATTTCTCTCACTTAACTAATAATAACAAAAAAAACTAGGTTGAAAAGACAAAAAAACCCTTAGACACAAGTTTAAAACGTTTTTCTTATAAGGGTAAATTAATTATTTTATTATGCTTGGAGATGTAGTAAGACAAAAGTTTTTAGATGCTAGGTTCAGAGATTTTGTTTTTAATGGTAATTTAGTAATTTAATTGTGCTTAAAAAATAAAAAGGAAACTTTATCATGATTAATTTTATAATAACTAACAAACCTTGTGTGGAAAGACTTAATTACCCCAATTCTCAGGCCACTAATTTTGTTAGGCATGAAAAAATAGTAATTTAACTATTGCAATTAATAGTTAAATGTGTGTGGGTATACAGTGAAAACACCTAGTTTTAGCTTCTTCTTTTTTTAACTAGCCATTTAACTCGTAATTTGTTATGGATTATAATTTTTGTTTTCAAAAACATACTAGGTATGTAGGCTGCTTTAATGTGTTTTTTCACATAAAAAACCTCAAAGTGTAAATTGAAAGGTCTATGCAAGCTTCTAATTAATTAAATCGATAATCATTTATGTAAATAAAAAAAAAGTTGTTAACAATAACCAAGAAAAAACTGAAAAATTAAGAGATGAATGCAAATCAAGATATTTAATCACATAAAATGAGATATTCACTTGATTGTGTTTACTGAACTCATTTATTTAAATCAATAAAATATAAATCAATACCCTAAAGAACCTATGAAATATAAATCAATACCCTAAAAAACCTATGACTTAAAAGATAAATATAAATAAAAGTGTCTAAATAAACTCATGACATAGAAAATATTATATAGGGTCAAACACATCAGGAATATTATTTAAAAATAAATATTTTTTTTTAAATAAACTTCATTTGTATAAAAAATTATAGAATAATATTTTGAAAAATAATAATAAAAAACTAAAAAAAAAACTTATATTGAAAAAAGGCATGCAAAACCCATGATCTAGGTTATGAGATCAAGATAAACTTATAGAAAAAACTTGAATATATTCACAAAATCAATATTAAAAAAACAAAAAGAAGTAATGTAAAATGATAAGATCGTATGAAGCTAAATCCCCAATAAATTAAATGTCAAAAGATGAAATAAAAAAAAAAAACAATTACATAAAAGTATCTAAAAAAATAAGGGTGAAAAAATCATTAATTAAAGGGATACAAATTTTCATTTAGAGGGTTAAATTGAATTGAAAAATAGTTTTAATAAAAGGAAAAACAAATCAAAAAAATAAGGATTAAACTTTAAAAAATAGTAATAAAACAACAAAAAAATTGATTGAAGAATAAAATTGAAAGCTGAAAAAACTTTAATAAAAGTCCCACTTTTATAAATAGAAAAAAATGAGGATTAAAATGAATAATAAAACATATAAAAAATTGCAATTGAAAGACTATATTGAAAAAAACACTTTATAAAAGGAATATTAACGAAATAAAAAGTTAAAAGAATGGGGATTGAAATTAAAAAAAAAACATATGAAAAATTATAATTGAAAGAATAAATTAAGAGAATGAGGATTGAAATTGAAAAGTAAGAAACATAAATGACAATGTTGCACATTATCTGTCAGAAGAGAGAGAAAAGGAAAAAAAAAACAAAAGACCATCAACGACTATCCAAACATCGTAAGCTACCACACACCACTCAATATAAAAGAGGACACGGTGATGTATTTAAAGAGATGGCAGAAGGCCAGTTTTGATCACCAAGTGGCGTCACACGCGCCACTAAAATGACGTAGAGGCTACCCATTCACTAGCACGTGTTCAACAATGTGAAAATACCAAAATGCCCTAGTGACATTAGCAATTCCACAAAATAGCACTTGGTCAACAATTCTAAACTTTATTGACTTCGAAGATAAAATAGTATTTTTACTATGCTAAAAAATCTAAAAAAAACATATACACTTTCGTAGAATCCTTTAATGATCAATAGGCCAGTGAAAAGAACTAAAACACCCTCATCCTTAAAGCTTCATTTTTTTATACTCAAGGGTAACATGATAATTTCACTATAGTAGTCTATAGTAAACTGTGTACCAACACACCCACGACGTGGCACTCTAGTCCAATTAGACTCAGTCTTTCTCTTATTGATTCACTCATGTTTTGTCTACAATTAGTTTGTCCCATAAACCCAAGAGATTACCCATACTCTTTCAATGTCGCAAGTAAGTAGAATATCACCAATGAATATGAGCAAAATGCACAACCTAATCACAACAGATTACAGGAATAAGTCCCAACCTTTTCATTAAATCAATAAAAAAATTACACAAAGTCCATCTTGTGTGCTATTCACGTTCTGGTTGCATGCTACATGTCTTTACAGCCTATATATATACAATACAGTGGACATTACACATGAAAACTACTTCTAAGTTCCTGCACAGGTGGAGCACCGACTAACCCATCACGTCTCCTTACTCAAGATATCTAAGATAGCTCCATCAACTAATAACTTATAATAAACAAGCCTGTTATCTTTCTGTTTTGAACTTGGTATGGTACAAGAAAAGGGGCGAAGAATTCTAGTTCTAGTTCTGCTTCTGCCTAATCTTTATTACCGTTTTGAGATTGAATCTTTAGAACCATGTGCCTAAGAGAGCAAGGACCTTTCTAGCCATAATTCTTCCCTCGATTCTACCTCCTTTTGCAATAGTAATTTCAATAATGATCTATCACATCTACCAGCAAGCTATCCATTCTAAACTGTCTTTGCCTAGCAAGATATGTCTAGGGTCAATAAGAAATTGGAATAGTCTTTGATTTCAATTAAATATAGATTGTGATCATAGAAACATCAGCTTGTGATATAGCTACACCTAATTCCAAATCAGTTAATGCAAAAACTATAAATAAAAGACTAGGATCTCCATTGAAATAGAAAAGATTATTCATACATAGCATAGCCAAGCGAACCCGCTTAAAATCTTTACTAAACTATGACCAGCCATCATATTAACAAATAAATATATTTTTGAGCTTAATATGCAAAAACAATAAGAGATTAGCTCAAGGAGTACTAAAAAAAGCACTAACGGCAGTAAGACTCCTACAAGTAATAAGAATCTTAAAAAATAAAATCTTTTTTTTTTGAAAGCTTACTATAGTAATGCTAATAAAAATAAAAAACGAGAGATCCAAAGGAATGTGAAAATGACTTGTAACTGTGAAGCTATAAGGGACCATACATACCCTAAAGATTACGAAATAACAAAAAAGCAGTAAGACTCCTACAAGTAATAAGAATCTTAAAAAATAAAATCTTTTTTTTTTGAAAGCTTACTATAGTAATGCTAATAAAAATAAAAAACGAGAGATCCAAAGGAATGTGAAAATGACTTGTAACTGTGAAGCTATAAGGGACCATACATACCCTAAAGATTACGAAATAACAAAAAAGCAGTAAGACTCCTACAAGTAATAAGAATCTTAAAAAATAAAATCTTTTTTTTTTGAAAGCTTACTATAGTAATGCTAATAAAAATAAAAAACGAGAGATCCAAAGGAATGTGAAAATGACTTGTAACTGTGAAGCTATAAGGGACCATACATACCCTAAAGATTACGAAATAACAAAAAAGCAGTAAGACTCCTACAAGTAATAAGAATCTTAAAAAATAAAATCTTTTTTTTTTGAAAGCTTACTATAGTAATGCTAATAAAAATAAAAAACGAGAGATCCAAAGGAATGTGAAAATGACTTGTAACTGTGAAGCTATAAGGGACCATACATACCCTAAAGATTACGAAATAACAAAAAAGCAGTAAGACTCCTACAAGTAATAAGAATCTTAAAAAATAAAATCTTTTTTTTTTGAAAGCTTACTATAGTAATGCTAATAAAAATAAAAAACGAGAGATCCAAAGGAATGTGAAAATGACTTGTAACTGTGAAGCTATAAGGGACCATACATACCCTAAAGATTACGAAATAACAAAAAAGCAGTAAGACTCCTACAAGTAATAAGAATCTTAAAAAATAAAATCTTTTTTTTTTGAAAGCTTACTATAGTAATGCTAATAAAAATAAAAAACGAGAGATCCAAAGGAATGTGAAAATGACTTGTAACTGTGAAGCTATAAGGGACCATACATACCCTAAAGATTACGAAATAACAAAAAAGCAGTAAGACTCCTACAAGTAATAAGAATCTTAAAAAATAAAATCTTTTTTTTTTGAAAGCTTACTATAGTAATGCTAATAAAAATAAAAAACGAGAGATCCAAAGGAATGTGAAAATGACTTGTAACTGTGAAGCTATAAGGGACCATACATACCCTAAAGATTACGAAATAACAAAAAAGCAGTAAGACTCCTACAAGTAATAAGAATCTTAAAAAATAAAATCTTTTTTTTTTGAAAGCTTACTATAGTAATGCTAATAAAAATAAAAAACGAGAGATCCAAAGGAATGTGAAAATGACTTGTAACTGTGAAGCTATAAGGGACCATACATACCCTAAAGATTACGAAATAACAAAAAAGCAGTAAGACTCCTACAAGTAATAAGAATCTTAAAAAATAAAATCTTTTTTTTTTGAAAGCTTACTATAGTAATGCTAATAAAAATAAAAAACGAGAGATCCAAAGGAATGTGAAAATGACTTGTAACTGTGAAGCTATAAGGGACCATACATACCCTAAAGATTACGAAATAACAAAAAAGCAGTAAGACTCCTACAAGTAATAAGAATCTTAAAAAATAAAATCTTTTTTTTTTGAAAGCTTACTATAGTAATGCTAATAAAAATAAAAAACGAGAGATCCAAAGGAATGTGAAAATGACTTGTAACTGTGAAGCTATAAGGGACCATACATACCCTAAAGATTACGAAATAACAAAAAAGCAGTAAGACTCCTACAAGTAATAAGAATCTTAAAAAATAAAATCTTTTTTTTTTGAAAGCTTACTATAGTAATGCTAATAAAAATAAAAAACGAGAGATCCAAAGGAATGTGAAAATGACTTGTAACTGTGAAGCTATAAGGGACCATACATACCCTAAAGATTACGAAATAACAAAAAAGCAGTAAGACTCCTACAAGTAATAAGAATCTTAAAAAATAAAATCTTTTTTTTTTGAAAGCTTACTATAGTAATGCTAATAAAAATAAAAAACGAGAGATCCAAAGGAATGTGAAAATGACTTGTAACTGTGAAGCTATAAGGGACCATACATACCCTAAAGATTACGAAATAACAAAAAAGCAGTAAGACTCCTACAAGTAATAAGAATCTTAAAAAATAAAATCTTTTTTTTTTGAAAGCTTACTATAGTAATGCTAATAAAAATAAAAAACGAGAGATCCAAAGGAATGTGAAAATGACTTGTAACTGTGAAGCTATAAGGGACCATACATACCCTAAAGATTACGAAATAACAAAAAAGCAGTAAGACTCCTACAAGTAATAAGAATCTTAAAAAATAAAATCTTTTTTTTTTGAAAGCTTACTATAGTAATGCTAATAAAAATAAAAAACGAGAGATCCAAAGGAATGTGAAAATGACTTGTAACTGTGAAGCTATAAGGGACCATACATACCCTAAAGATTACGAAATAACAAAAAAGCAGTAAGACTCCTACAAGTAATAAGAATCTTAAAAAATAAAATCTTTTTTTTTTGAAAGCTTACTATAGTAATGCTAATAAAAATAAAAAACGAGAGATCCAAAGGAATGTGAAAATGACTTGTAACTGTGAAGCTATAAGGGACCATACATACCCTAAAGATTACGAAATAACAAAAAAGCAGTAAGACTCCTACAAGTAATAAGAATCTTAAAAAATAAAATCTTTTTTTTTTGAAAGCTTACTATAGTAATGCTAATAAAAATAAAAAACGAGAGATCCAAAGGAATGTGAAAATGACTTGTAACTGTGAAGCTATAAGGGACCATACATACCCTAAAGATTACGAAATAACAAAAAAGCAGTAAGACTCCTACAAGTAATAAGAATCTTAAAAAATAAAATCTTTTTTTTTTGAAAGCTTACTATAGTAATGCTAATAAAAATAAAAAACGAGAGATCCAAAGGAATGTGAAAATGACTTGTAACTGTGAAGCTATAAGGGACCATACATACCCTAAAGATTACGAAATAACAAAAAAGCAGTAAGACTCCTACAAGTAATAAGAATCTTAAAAAATAAAATCTTTTTTTTTTGAAAGCTTACTATAGTAATGCTAATAAAAATAAAAAACGAGAGATCCAAAGGAATGTGAAAATGACTTGTAACTGTGAAGCTATAAGGGACCATACATACCCTAAAGATTACGAAATAACAAAAAAGCAGTAAGACTCCTACAAGTAATAAGAATCTTAAAAAATAAAATCTTTTTTTTTTGAAAGCTTACTATAGTAATGCTAATAAAAATAAAAAACGAGAGATCCAAAGGAATGTGAAAATGACTTGTAACTGTGAAGCTATAAGGGACCATACATACCCTAAAGATTACGAAATAACAAAAAAGCAGTAAGACTCCTACAAGTAATAAGAATCTTAAAAAATAAAATCTTTTTTTTTTTTAAAGTTCACTATAGTAATGCTAATAAAAATAGAAAATGAGAGATCCAAAGCAATGTGAAAATGACTTGTAACTGTGAAGCTATAAGGGACCATACATACCCTGAAGATTACGAAATAACAAAAAAGCAAGAGTGACCAAGATGTGAAAGAAAAAGTTAGACTTGGCATATGAGAAAAAGAGTTCGTTCACACTTCAATCACCATAGAGTGCTGGGGCTACTAATAGAAAACTCAGAAGACCTAAAGATCATCACTCTACTGGAAAAAAAGAAAGGGAATCTATATCTTGCAGGTTTGCTGATGATAACGTTGATTGCTATTCGATGAAGGAACTTTGGATTTCTAGACATAACAAAAACAATCAAAACTAGTGGCTTATTGACAAGTTAAAGAATTGTCAATACCGAGAAAATAAAGGCTTTGCCTAACCTAAAGCGTTTTTCCTAACCAAGGTGATATTACCTTCTTTCACCACTAAGAAGTCTTTGAAATATATCCTTCCATCATTAATAAAGCTCAAATTTAGGCTCATGAGAGATATTTTTAGGCGAACACAAAATTCTCTTAACATTTAAGTATGTAATATTTAAATTTCAACAACACCTTCCCTATACAGAGGTCCTATCCAAAATTTTATCTTGCATTAATACTTGCAAATATATCAACAACACAACCCACAATTAGTCCATGCATCCATTCTCACCATTCACTATACTTAACAACTTTATGCAATTTTCACAACGTTCATCTATCAAAATAAAACTACTATAATACTTAAGATTATTCACAATTATTTGTTTAGAAAAAATTATTTTTTTATCTTCCACAACCATATAATATTTTAACTTAAGTATGTATATAAATTTATTTATATAAATACTTTGGTTTTACAAAAGTCTACTTAAATAGAAATAATAGTAGAAACTAAATAATAGAATCATGATTGCGATAACATAGATGATGCACCTGCAAATCACATATAAAGTTAGAATATAAATTAATGATTTTATATATCTAAATGCAACTTATTATTTAGGTACATATGAGTGAATACCACATTCATGGTTTCTTTATGAATAAACATAAGTTAAGTATAAGTCCTATGCATTTTGTTCCTTTTCATCTAGATTTATATCCCCTCTACTTTCATTGTACTTATTTTTTTGTTTCCAAATATATCATAACTCAATTCCATAATTTTACTTTTTTTTTCCCAAACCCTTTTTAGTTTCAGTTATTTCAAATATTTCATTGTTACTTTCTTATCCACGTTATTTGGCTTATATATTTTTACATAATAGCCTCTACCTTTATGGCCAACTTATATCCATATGGTAGTCCTCTTCATTATGGCCAACTCATTATCTTATAATAATCGTCTTCATCATGGCCGACTTATTTACACATGATAGTCATTGCCATTACAACCAAACTATTTTCATTATAGTCCCTGCCATTAAGCCCAACTTATTTTTATTATAACAGTCTCTACCATTTTGATTGACTTGTATATTTTCAAACTTGATTTTACACACACACACACTTTATTTATATACCAAATAAATTTCACGAATCTCCTATTAATAAAGGAATGGTAAGGCAACAAGCACATAACTAGTACTCTTGCTGAATGAGCCCCTCCCACTGTAGGTCCTACCTTGGATGTCTTTCTGACATCCAAAAAGGTACCTAAGTCAATACTCATTTATTTTGATCTATATTGTCCAATTATTTAATCACATCATCAACCATTATTAATCTTGGGTTACCTATATATTTGTTCATCTCAAGCATTCTTTATAACTCATTTTGGATATCAACTCATTCATTCATTAATTTACACATTCATCATGTCCCTTTTGGCCACTAACTTATTCATTCAGTCAAACACTTATTTTATCATTTTATCCAACTAGACATTCATTTACATCTAATACATTTATTTCATTTTAACATATATTATTCCATTTAAGTTTCTCATGAATTTATTTCATTCTAGCCAGACATTCATTTCATCCTAACGTATTTTATGCCACTTAAGCTTTCTAAGCATCCATTTCATTTTAACACAATATACCATTTATGTTTCCCATGAATTTATTTTATTTTAGCCAAATATTCATTTCATCCTAATATATTTTATATCACTTCAGCATATATTTCATTTTAACACACAATATATATTTTTTGGCTTTCCATGCATTTATTTCATTCTAGCCAAAACATTCCTTTCATCTTAAAACATTCTATATCATTTTGACTTTTCCAAGCACACATTCCATTTTAACACATAATATATTATTTTTGGCTTTCCAATTCATTTATTTTATTTTAGCTAAACACTCACTTTATCTTAACATATTATATAAATTTTTAGATTTCCAAACATATATTTAATTCCAACCAAAACATTCATTTTACCCTAACACATGTTATGTCATTTTGGGTTTTCCAAATATATATTTCATTTTAACCAAACATTCATTTCAAACAAGTCATTTTATCAAACACATGATAGGAAATTTAAATCAACCCCATCTATACAAGTATTTCACAAACCCAAATTTCCTAATCACATCATAATGATTCTTCACATCATAATTCTCTTCACAACTAACATAATCAAATCCTAGTATGCGTGTTATCAACACAACATACAAAACCAACTCAATCATCTCATAAATACATAAACATGATCAAAATTTAAAACTTCCTAAACTAATCCATTCATGGCCTAAGTTCATCAATTTATCTTATAATCTTATCATTTCTAACTCAAAACCTCTAAGGCATCACTACACTGACATTTTCCTAATCAATTTCAAAACACCCAAAATCTAACAATCTCTTACTTATACTAACTATTAGGAAAAATCAAATACCATTAAACATAAGATTTGTGGGTATTTTCTTTTTAAATTACCAATTTCCCCTTAATTGTCATGTCGTGCATGCTTATTTTCATTAAGTTTTCACCGTGTGTGTGTGATATAACATGGGATATTCAAAAAATGTATAAGGTGGCTTGAAATTTTGTAGCAAGACCAAAAGCTAGAAGAGGTTTGGGAGTGGATTCTATTATGAAAAAAAAATAAGGCTATGTTGTTCAAATAGTTATAGAGATATAATGATTTTTCAACATATTAAAGGTCTATTTTAATGTGAAATATCAGTATGATAATAGTGATCCGATTCTAAAGTTTTTAAGATCTTTTTTTAGTAATTTGACATGGTATTTGTGTTGTAATTAATGGGATGAAAAATAACTCATTTGCTTTGCAAGATGCAAATAATGGTTGTTAGAAATAGAACTCAAATTCTTTTTTATACTTTAAAATGATTAGGAGATTTTGTCCTAAAAGCAAGTTATGCTATTCTTCTTTATGTTGTTTGTGAGAATTAAAATGTCATAATACCAAATATAAAAACTTGAAATGGCATCAACTAATTAAGAATGTATATTAACATGGCGGGGGGGATTTTGGTATTGAAAAAAGGTTAAGGAAAGAGAATGATTACAAATACTATCTAAGATTTCTTTAAGATCAAGTGTTATGCATAAAAAGATTTGGAAGCTAGACCAATAGGTTTTTTTTTTATTTTTTTGGTTAAAAGTTGTTAGGTTTTCTAAAGACAATTCTTTTATTAACTAATTCAATCAAATATCTAATTCTCTTTACTCTTCTAAAGTTATATTTTAGTATTTGGCTATCTATTTTGAATAAATTACCCACATAAGACTTTCTTTATAAAAGAGGTCAGCAATAAAAAAATAATTTAATGGATGAAACCTTTCATAAATCACCCATCAAAAAACATTTGTCTTTGTTTTTTTTTTAATTTTTTTCATCAATGTTTTTTTAATTTTATTTTTAATGTTAAATTTGTTTTTTATTGGTTTATCTCACTCTCATGATACAAATCGTAGGTTTGGCGTCTTAACTTGGTTGGTTCAGAGTTTATTTTTTCTTTAACTTTTTTTTTAATTTCATTCTTTAATATTAGATTAGTTGAGAATTAGATTTTTTTTTATTTTTTTATTTTTTTTCTATTAGGTTATTCTTGGTTTCATGATCTGTAAATAGTACTTAATAGGTTAACCCGAGTTAACTCGAGTTGTTTTTTTATTTTTAATTGAATTTCTTCTAAATTTTATCATTTAATATTAAATCAGTTAAAAAAATAAATTTCATAATCTATTTTAATTTATTTTTTTACAGGATTATCTTCCATATAAATAAGACACAATTGGAATTTAACATCCAACTTGTAACCAAGAAAAGAGAGAGGGAAAGAAAAGTTATAAATGATTATTAACATGTCAAGAGCTAAGCAAATTACAAAACCCTAAAACCAAGATCTAAATTACTAAAACTATAATAATGAAACAAAAAAAATGTTTAGGAATAGTTACCGCCTCACGGAGCTTCTTAATAAGAGGAATGAGTTTCCTCTTTAGACCCCTCTGAAATCTAAATCCTACGATTAAAAACACATTAAATACATATTTACTAGTACAAATATATTTCTTGCATGTATGAATAATTGCAATAAATGGAATTTTTTTGTGTGAATGCTAAAATATTTATCAGTGATATGTTGTTTTTGTTGAATGATAATAATATGATTTTTTTAATGAATGTCACTGGTATAATAATAATAATAAAGTATTTTGAAATATAAATTATTAAAAAACACATAATGGAAATCCAATTA
>NW_011502967.1:0-4821 GCF_000495115.2 Populus euphratica
GAAAATTAATTAAAATATATTTGTATATATACAAACTAGATCGGATATCTCACATAAATTTTTTTTTTTTAAAAAAACTTCCTGTCTATGAAATCAAATGTCAAGGTCTATGGCATCATGGCGATACACGCAGCTCAGGGCCAGAAAAACATCACCAGAAAAAACTGATTATTGCATGACGGGAAATAGTGTTTTTTTTTTGGTAACTGTGCTTTGGTCCCTTCAAAGTTGTTTGGTCAAGAAAATAACTAGTACCAAAATTAGCTGAGGTGGTCACGTTATGACAGAAGTTTGATTTTGCATTCACATTTGTAGAAAACGCAAATAAATGAATAACATTGATTAGGTTACTTTTGTCCTGAAAAGCCCTAGCTAGTCCCTGATTGGATTAACATCCTAACATCTACAGGAGATTATTAGTTGAGAAACAAGTAGATAGACTTATCACCTAGGCCAAAAACGAACGCCTATTACCCAGTGAAACGTGCTGAACGACAACAAAGAATGCGTATAGCCCCCAATAATAGCAGTTGTTCAATACGCTGCTATCTATCATCTAGTTTGCCTTGTCATGTAAAATCCTAACGGTGACGAGCCTCGAGGTTGTTGCGTACATTTCCCAACTCTCATCCAATAAACATAGCTGAAACAAGGTTCCCGAAACCTACTTAATGTCACATGCGTGAGAAAGCAAAACCAAATCAAAGGGTATTCTGTGTACAAAAATATTACTTCTCCAACATAAACATGCATTTTTCAACCAAATTCAGAGTCAGGGCAAACAAATATTATTTACATAACCATATTAACAGTCAACCTGCTGTAGAGTCCCCTACCTAGGCAAACACCACTTCGTACACATTTTCTATGAACAATGATAAGAGAAAGCTCACTTACACAACCGTAGCTTTTCCAACCTCACGACAGTGAACCTTCCAAAACACAATGCCAGCATCATCAGCCTTCTTAGTGTCAATAGCAATAGCCCCAAATAACGCCCTGAAAGCACTGCAAACCACTGAGGGAGTCGTCGAATTAGTTTTGGGAGAAACTCTAACGACATTGTGCAAACCCAATCTCATCCCATCAACAGCACATGACAGCACATGAAGTGTCCACTTTAGCGTTATCTGCTATCCGGCGGTTAAGGTCTTTCGAGGAGATCTCAGCGTCCTTTCCAAGGTTACATATAGACAGATGTGTCAATCACATTTGATCCCAGAATGCTCAACGCCTTATTGTTCTCCTCGGAGAATGATGAGTGTGTCATTGATCGGCGAAGATAACCAATGTTCTTGAAGGCATAGCTGCAAATTTAAGAAGCAAAGCAATGATAAATCTTTTGGTCCACCGGGAAATAAGATACATTCAATCAATAAGATAAAAATGAAAAATGTATAACACTATGGCTACTAGCTATACATTTAGCACAAGCTATGGCTTTTTTTTTCCTGACTTAATCCTTCGGGTCCAATACAATAGCAAATATATTTCATTTGAAGATCCCAATTTTACAGTTGACCAAATACAGTTCTATGATAGAGAAGGCAAAAAGGAAAGGGAACCCAAAAAACTTACCCGATCTGACTCTGCAGCGTGTCCAGTGCCGACTCAAATGGCGATAATTTGAGCTTGTTTGCAGCTCCAACCTGCATAGTAAATGACATCTTTCCAGTTTCATTCCTTCTCTTCTACATTATAACAGCAGAAACCAAGCAAAACATTTTGGGGTTTCTAACAATAGGGGTTCGCCCAAATAAATATACCTGTGAGAGGGAGAAGATGAAAAAGACGGCTAGCGCACAGACAGTGATGCGAGAAGAAGCCATTGTTTACTTTTGCGGTCTCTTGAGGCTGGTTGTTTTAAGACTTCGCTCTAGGGCTAATGGTTGACCTGGGATGTCAGATGTCAGATTGTTGTCTATGGGCCCTTTCTAATGTCTTGGTATGACCTTTACGTGGCCCATTATAAATAGTCAACAGTTAGTGAAATCCTAGGATGCCTAGAAAAATGCAAATCCAAAATGAGTGAAGAATGCCACGCGCCATGCAACTACCGTTTTTTCAAATCCCTGCAAATAAATCATGTTTTATATTTCATTATTAATCTTCAATAAAATGTTCTAAATAAGGTGAGAGAAAATAAATTCTAAGGAACCTAAATAGAGTGTTTCTTATAATATGCACGTTTTGAGTGGTGATTTCTTTTTTCTTTTTTGTCAAGATTAATAGCCAATAACTTTTGATTTATTAAAAAAAGCAAACAAAGAACTAGGGTGAGAAAAATGGGAAACTAGGTGGTGATTCTAAAATTGATGCATAAAATTTACTTTGCTTCCTTACTTTTCGATTGATACATGGGCCCTTTTAGTTTTTAAATATTTGATTTTAATATAAAATTTTGTTATTTTCTTCCAAGTTTCTAGTTTAGAGAAAGATTCTAATTAAAGAGAAAAATTATCAATTAGCATTAATTTCAACTATGAAAAAAATTATTATATATAGATTTTATTTGATAAGATGAGTTTTAATAAAATATTTTTTATTTTTATTTTACCTGAAAAAATAGATTTGAGCTCAAAAGTTATTTAGGTTTAATCTTAGTCCTTTAACCTATTTTTTGGTTCTTCAAAGCCATGCATGAGTTTATTTAGGTTTCTAAGATGACTTTTAAGTGTTTTTCAAGAAAAATAATAATTGAAAAATAGATTTTTGAATCTAAAAATACCTACCCGAGGATTGTGTTTTTTTTTTAATTTTATTTTTCAATGTTTAATTTTTCTTAATTTATTTTATGAACTTTTTATTTTTTTAATTTTATAATTTTACATTTGATTAATTTTTAATCTATCTTTATAATCTATTTTGATTTAATTTTATTAAATTTATTTTTATATAACTAAATAAAAGATGATTTTAATAACCCTTAACTTTTTTTGTTAAATATTTTTTAATTTTACATTTTAATATTAATATAAATTTCAAGTTATAAATTTAATATATTAACGCAACTGCATTAATATTTATAAAAGATCTTGTAAAATACAGATTATGAATTCATAATCATTTTTTTACCTAAATCATGTACATTGAATGTTAAATTTTAATTTAACAGTTCAGACTTAACAGAACATGATGGCACATAATAAGAAGAAAAAAACATTAAAGAATCTCCTTGCTGAAAACAAGATAGACAAGTATGGCCTCCTAAAGAATGCCTTTCTTATATAATAAAAAAACATGTATACAAAAAACCTAAATAGTTCTCTTATCAGTAAACACTACGTATGATGATGAACATCTGAACCTGTGAACTACACAGTATCTACACCCCCACCCCCCCAGCCCTCATTTCCCTGCATTTTTTAGGGTAAAAAAGATAAAATGTATTAGTCATGCTTGATTGAGACCACAAATTCTTCATCATCCCATCTTGCATCATGCAAAGCACCAGCATCGATCCCCACACAGCATGCAACAGATGAGTTAATATCAGAAACCAGCTTCCGGCGAAACCTACTGTATAGAAACTAAGGATTATCAAAACAAGCACCCTTCTTGCACCCAACCATACAGACACCAAGGTGCTTGTTCAGCCTGTGTCATTGCATGGAAAGGGAAGAATCACGGTTCCTTCCGTACAACATTATCGAAAGAAACTTGTGTTTCTGTGTTACTCAAGTTTGATCTTGAAGCATCAGCCAAGCATTGAAGCAAAGCTAATACATCAACAGTATCATCTAGATAGTATCTAGCTTTGCTTGGCTTTTGGCCAACAGTGCATGCAAAGATCGCTGGAGCTGAAGGGAGTGATGAGCTATATGGTGTTTTTGATATGCTTTCAAACATGTCTTCATCAGATCTGTCATCCCCGATGCACAACACAAAGCCAGGGGGTTTCCCACTAGCAATCATTTTGGAAAGAACCTTCTCTGCAACATACCCTTTAGTTACTCCCTGCACATTTTTAAGGTCAATGTTAGACCACTTTCAAAACCAAAAAGGAAAAAAAATCAGAAACAAACCATAAACAAAAAGCACGCATACCTGTGGTTTTACTTCAACAATATTCTGGCCCCTCTTAACAGCTACTGGATCATTTGCAAGGACATTTTCCAGATGATCTAACAGTTCCTTGGCCTGGCAAGATCCAAAATCTGGATCAGCATCCTGGTGGTGCCATACCATGGCACTCTCCTTAACCTCTATATAGGAACCATCAGTTGCCTCTGTATACAATTTCATGACAGGTTCGGCAATATTTTTCCAATCAAAATCCACAGCCAAAAAACTTGTTTCCCAGTCAGACATCCCACTCCACCTACGAGAAGAAAAGGCAACATCTTACAAAAAGGGATCCTACCAAATTAATAGAAAACCACTAGCTTCATTTACTAATATTGCAGCCACCTAAGAAGTGGAGAAGTTAACTTTCCTTGAATGACTCCTGTGTTTGAACCTTACAGGCTCCATTTAATAGACAAAAAGTTATCCTTGCTAGCAAAATTAGTAAGCTAGACATTCAATGTTTTAATAACTATTAAAATACCTCAAGAAGTATCCATGCTCAGCTGCTATACCCAGATTTTCACATTGAACAAACCAATCACTCAGGGACTTTTTTCCTCTGCCACTAACTATAAACACACTGTTCATGGGATCAGCGCAAAGATTGTTTAGAATAGAGATGACTTCAGGAGTGGGGGTTTTAGCAAGAGAAGTATGAGGCACCATTGTTCCATCATAGTCCAAGAATATTGCCCTTTTAGATGTCCTCTTGTATGCTGAGATAATATAGTCAATGGAAAGTTTCCTAAAGCT
>NW_011502967.1:10646-14419 GCF_000495115.2 Populus euphratica
CAGCTCAGCACAGCTGGGGGTAAAATGGAACAAACCAGCACGCTCAACGCCCTCGTTATTCTTGTTTTATTTTTTTTAGAATTTATTTAGATAACAGATTGATAGGGACAAGGGCGGAGAGGGAGGCTGTGAGTGGTCCGAGATCGCACGCGGCTGCTCGACCTCGCCGAGTTCATATCCGGCACCCATTGTGGAAAAGACCACCCATTTTTTACTCCTACGTTTTCACCCGCTTCTTCTTTTTACCAACTTACCCTTTTCTCCCTTCTCTTTCCTTTTCTCCTTTTGCTTCCATTGCAAGAAACGATTCTTTTCCTTTCTTCTTGTCTTGTTTTGTGGACAAGGCCAGAATATTGTACTCTTTTTTTTTTTTTAATTTCTGATTTGAGAATAAAGATGCTTTCAAACTAATTCTCTTGATTAAATCTTTCACTTGGGATTTAGTTTCATGCCCTTCCTCACACGTGTCACTATTTATAAACACTTTACCATTGCCAGATTTCCTTCTCGGTCCCTCGAGTTTTATATATATATATGTGTGTGTGTTCAAGTTGTGGTTTTTGTTTTAATTTGTTTCTTAAATTTATTTTTTTGTCATTGATTTTTTTATTTTCTTAAATTTTGTTTTAACGTGTGTTCAAGGTGTTGGGATTTGTTTTGGATTTGATAACATGTTGATTTTGTATTGAAAAGTTTTAAATCATTGTAAAAAGATAAAATTAAAAGATTATTTTATATTTTTTCTTAAATATATTCACATCAAAACTATTGATTCATTATTTTATTAAGATTACGGTAAGTTTTAGTTTAAAAAATAAGAATTTTGATAAAAAAAAATGGTTTATAAAAAAACACATGAAAATAATTATCTAATAACTTTATAAATAGTTATATATAAACTTAAAATGCATGACTTTCTAAATGCGCATGAAATATTTATTATCAAAAAATTTATATTATTTTTCTCAATGTTATTATTGTTATATTTTTTTCTTAAGGATATTCACATCAAACTATTGATTCATTATTTTATTATTTTATTTTATTTAACTTGCTTTTAAGATTATGATAAATTTTTTTTAAAAAATAAGAATTTTGATTAAAAATTATTTTATAAAAAGAAGAAACATGATTTTAAGATAAATAGTTTTTGATTAAAGATATATTGTTTTTAGACTTATTTGAGATTGTTCAAAAAACATATTGGATCTCGACTTTAATTGCTAATAATTTTTATGTAGTAAACAACATATTTAAAGAAGATATATATTTTTTTTATAAAAATATATTAATAAAAAAGGTACACTGACAATTATATATATATTTTATAAAATTTAGATTATTGCTTTGTGTGAAAAATATACTTTTATTGATATTTAATTAAATATTTTTTAAAAAAAATATATCATATATCACAAAATCAAATATTTTTATAAACATCTATCTCTTAACTTTCTATTTTAGTTTTTAATTAATATTAATTACTCATTTTATTATTTATTAGTTCATATAAGTTTTTATTCTATTTTACAAAAATATTTTCATTAACTTTCAATTCTTAATTAATGTTCTTTATGATGCAAGAAAATATATCAATAATATCAAAATATTTTTTTCTTGCATTAAAAACTAACTTGAAATCTCATGCCCAGCTATCTTCAGTAATGAACTCCTTTTTCACTCATTCATTTCCACCCACATGTTTTCTTTTTTCCCGTCCTCTTTCTTTTTCTCCGTTTGCTTATATTACAAGAGATGACTCTTTTATTTTCTTTTAGTTTTGTTTCATAAACATGGCTAAGATTTTGTGCTAGTTTTTTTTTTTTTTAGAATAAACATCCTTTCAAACTATATAATTTTCAAGATTAAATCCAATGCATTTTAAGATAAATTATGTTCAGCTTTTTTAAAATTTGAACTATTGATAATATAAAATATTGAATGGCTACTATTCAGATTAAGCCTTAATAGATAGAATTTATAAATAAAAAAAATTAAGATTTTTTTGAAAAAAATGCATGCATGTCATGGATTGAAGCAATGCTATTGTTGTTGCTGAAGTTTATATAAAATTATAATGAAGAAAAATAGAAGTAAAAAAGATATCCAAGTGAGAGTAAAAATTAAACTCTGACGATGAAAATGTTTTAAATATCTAATATGTTTAAAAATGAGATTTTTTTATTTGAATAGTAAATAATTACACGTTTACTTCAATATTATCTTTTTTTATGAAATTGATGTTCGTTATAGAGTACCTAATACCTATAAAATATTTACTTTTAATGGAATTTAAGAACCTTTTGATAATAAAATCAATGATTTTTTAATAAAAAATTACAGTAAATGAAATAATAAACTTTTAATTATAAGAAGAAAAGTGTTTATTATTAATTGTGTGTTATAAATGCTGTACAAACAAGAATTTGAATATTTTAGAGAATAAAAAAAATATACCTTTATCAGGGTGCTTTAGATGATATATATATTCTATAAACTTTGTCATATTATTTAAATAAAGAGATAGTAGCATTATCTCCTCCTAGTAGCATTAATGGTAAATAAGTACCCTTACATAATATTAATGTTAATAAAAATATAGTAGGTTTTTAAGAGATTTTTATACGCCTAGTTATCCTTACATAATATTAATATTAATAAAAATATAATAGGTTTTTAAGAGATTTTTATACGCCTAGAGATATTGAGAGATAATTATTATTGATTTTTAATGTTTTAAATTAAAAGATATAAAAATAAACAAACAAATCCTCGTAGCCTAATATAGAGTCTAAAAAAATTATCAATCCTATATGTATTTGGACCTCAAATGATTCTAAATTTAAAAATGTTAAATTCGACTATGTTAAATTTATCTAGCTTTGTCAAACTTATATGCATTTGAACTTAGAGCATAACTAAACTAAAAAATACTATGTTTAGTATCTTGTGAAATTCATGTCATCTAGACTTAACATTTTATCAAGCCTAGATATATTAGGTAATTATCTTCCTTTTAGCCCTTTTAATTATAAGTTTTTAAATAAACATATAACACACTAATCTACCAAGTTGTCTATATTTAATATTAGTCTAGATATTTTGAACTATTAAATTAATTTTTTTTATTGGTTGTTAGTAATGATATATGTTTTGTTATCAATGTGATTGGGTAACAATTTAGAATCAATTAATTTTTTGACTTGTATCACGTGGCATATTAAAACATTAATTTTTTTATAACTTTAAAAAAATATAAAAACATTAGAAAGTAAAATTTATAATGTATGTTGATTAAAATACTTTTAAAATACTTAAATGGTGATATATTAGATGATATAATATTTTAAAAAAATTATTAAAACAATAATATATGATATCAATTTGAACCAACTATATTAACTTGCAATGAAAATTAAGGGACAAGAAAGGAATACAATTTTAAAAAAAATATAAAAACATTAAAAAGTAAGATCTATAATGCATACTGATTGAAATACTTAAATGATAACATATTAAATAATATAATATTTTAAAAAATATATTAAAATAATAATGTATTATATCAACTCAAATCACCTATAATTCAATTATAATAATAATAAAAAAAGAAAGCAGGGAAAAGGAAGGAATCGTTGGATTTCATTTCCACAAGAATCCTTCCACTTTCCAGAACCTATCCTCTTCAACTTGTAATGTCATTCTCACCATCTCGTGTATAGACTTTTCTTCCTTATTTAAGGACACCCACTTTTTTATTATCATTACTAACC
>NW_011499952.1:0-25864 GCF_000495115.2 Populus euphratica
CATGTTGTGTCAAAAAAATATTTTTAACAACATTACACCTCACCATAACGGGCGAGTTGGTTCCTCTATCATTGTTGGGGAGTTTTTGGCGAGAAGAACGAAAAATGAGGATCAATCCATTCAATATAATTCAAGGGTGGACATACTTGAGTGAATTTAGATAACGACTATAAAAAATAAATTATAAAAAATGTATCATATCAAGAATGGACGTAAACTCGTAAGTTACCAAATACAGGGATAATCATCCAAGTCTTATTATGAAAGAAAAAAGTTGCTCCACCAAAGTAGGCGACTTGGTTCCTCTATTGTTATCGAGGAGTTCTTGGCAAGGAGACCTTTAGGATAAATATCTAAAACAAAAGAAGATGTGTTAAGCAAAACATTGTCATTTAATATTATTGGGTTCCACTTATCAACTCTTAATTAACTAGAAACACCATCCACATCTTCCTCTTAGTTCACTATGTCAAACTCTACTTCTAACTTTATTCTCCTTATTCTTTTGCCTCTTGTCTTAAAAATGAGTGAGAAAGTGATTCCTAATCTTCTTTCCATGCGAAACCTTAACTGGTCAATCTTTTTTGCCACCTAACAACCAAACCTATTATAAAATCTTTTGTTATCAAGACTTTATTACTTGAGAAAGTGATTCCTAATCTTCTTTCCACGTGAAACCTTAACTGGTCAACCATTTTTGCCACCTAACAACCAGACCTATTATAGAATCTTTTGTTATGAAGACTTTATTATTTTTAATTTGATGTAAATAATATTTGCAATAAGCCTATTAAGATTTTAACACTCTATTTACATGCATTTCTAAACGAGATTTGTGGACTAAAGATGATGTAACTTAAATATCTTTTAATAAGACCGAACCTAATCTCTAGATTTTAAAGGAAAATAAAGATCAAAATAGAGGAGAAAACACTTAAAATTGAGGTGAGAGAGAGTACGTAAAATCTAGAAAAAACAATGTAAAAAACTCTTCTTATAATCCCTATTTTATGGTGGATTTTTTATCCAAAACTAATAATAATTAATAATAAAATAAATTTCTTGCATAATTAACCTTGTTTATACGCTATAAAATCAAAATTAAATTTAATAATTTTAGTTTTAAAAACCTGTGAAAATTATCCAAAACTATTCATATTATGAAGAATTAATCCTAAAGAAATTTAATAAGCTTACGAGACTTAATCCATGGGATAAACAAGATAATAGGTTAGGGAAAATAACCATTCATGAACCTGACTCAAGCCCAAAATCAAATTGATAAAAAATATATTTTTATAGCTTAAAAAATTATTTTAAAGCAAAGTCAAGCCTAAATTGAGGCCAGCCAAGTTGCGTGCGTGCATGTGAATAATTTCAAGAATTTAAACTTAGAAACCACTATGCTTAAGTTATCTACTATTTAAAATTTTTTGTACCTTTTAAACTTAATTTTAACTTTTCATATTTCTATTAAATAAACCACTCCACTAGGAAAGCTTGTTTTTTAGGGTAGATTAGGGATTGTTTTTAGAGAGTTATAAGTTTTTCAAAAACATGACAACTAATATTTTTTTCTTAGATTAATCTATCATTTATTCATAAGTTTTTTAAATTACATTAACACTTCATATTAAAGGCATTAAAAAACATATGTTCGAGATATAATTCCAATAAATTTGAACTCTAGAAGTTAATGAATCTCACTTATAATTTTACATAAAATATGACCACCATGTTTTAACCAATTTTTGCCACCAAAAATTTGACCAATTGAATGCATGAACAGAGCAGGTACATGGGACCTGAGACCGGGAAGAAGATAAATTGCATTTTATGGAAGAGATCATTCATTAGGAATTCTAAGGGACAAATCCTCTCAGCATATGCATAGAATGAACACGCTTCAACTCATGTCTTTACATGGAACCTACTGCTTTGTTATGGAGGATCAGGCTCACAGTTAATTTACAAATATCAGGGGTAGACTTTTGAGGCTTGAGAAACTGAGAGCGATCCCTTCGAGTATATTGTCAATGGAATTTAATTAAACAGACGACGGCGCAACAATCTGCTGACGATGAAGCAGCTTCTAACAATGAAAGTTGAACCATGCAATTAGAAATTGGGTAGCTACTACATATGTAAAGAAGAAAAAGATGTCCATCCTGTTCTGTTCCTGCTGGTTATAACATGCTGCAACCCAGGATAAAAAAGGAAGAAAGAACTCCTTCAATTATAAAACTCATTCAAACATTAGATTAGGGTCGTACTGTATAAAGTGGAAATAATCTGCTTCAGGCCACACAAAGGAATATAGACACAACACCTGCAGCATAGAACATCTGAAACGAGCAAGAACTCGACTGGAAACCTGTGAAGATCCAATGGCCAGCACTATCAGAGTTTCAAATAAATGAGAAACTGGAATTGCTAAGTAAATCAGAGATTAGATGCACATAACAACATAGAGAGATGCCGTGTATACAAAAGGAACTTCAATACTAACTGATTTACTATATTTCAGAAAGGTTACTCTGTTGTTAAAACCCATGTGGAATCACTCACAAATCTTCATTATATCAGATGCCCAGAAACAACGACATTTGGTCAAGATCAACAAACTCACCCGCAACTCCCACTCTCAATTTTAGTTAAGGCTTCTCGCATGAATCAATTTCTTTGTAAAAATAGACGACAGTCATCACCTTCTGTTGAACCAGGGCATCTGATTGAAAATCTTCAAGAGCTTCAATTTCAACAAGACGACATAATTCAAACCAACAAAAAGAACCACTTGAAGTCTGGCTAGCAAAACCCCAATATACCATAATACAAAGCATGGCGATTCTAGGCAAGGACAAGCTTCTCCCTGTTGAACCTAATTGCCAGACAAGAAGCACTGATTCAATGACTTATTCTGCCCAATTCTCCAAATAAGCAAGCTATGTTCAAAGCCTATTTGATATCTCAAAGCCAAGTGCACTCAATGGAAGCATTCATCTACTTTCCTACTACCACCCCGAGTTA
This sequence comes from Populus euphratica, assembly GCF_000495115.2. Classification (NCBI taxonomy): domain Eukaryota; kingdom Viridiplantae; phylum Streptophyta; class Magnoliopsida; order Malpighiales; family Salicaceae; genus Populus; species Populus euphratica. The sequence goes on from NW_011499952.1 coordinate 3,031, forward strand.
CCAAGAAACAAGAATACAATTCAAAATCAAAACCTTAATAACCTAACTAAAATCTGTAACTCATGACGCCCTAGACTTTTCCTATCATCTACTTTCATCATGAAAATCAAGCACCAACTGACAACGAACACATATAACAACTGTCAACAAGCAGGAGCTTGCAACCAAGTATTATCCTTTTATAGCATTGCAAATAGTTTCATCTATCTGACAGTATTGGTCAAACATGTTTTTGGCAGAAACACAAATGATTCCTTATATTTCAATTCTACTTTATTAACTTCAACAAGTCTTCATACCTAATCCCATGCCCATACAATCTCTGAAAACAATGCTGTAAACCAGGCAAAGTAAAAGAACTAGATTACAGTTCCTCTTTTCTTCTCTCTATAATTATCCATTGCTATGCACCTCAAAGCTCTCAAAACCAAGAAACTCAGACCTGTAAAATCTCAGAACTCATCTTCTTCAGTAGTCTAACACAATCCCCAGATTCACAAAATGGTCCTTACATGCAGACAAAAAAAAAAAACTAAAATAACAGTTCCTTACTGTATATTTCAACCCAAATTTCTCTAAAACCACGGATTCAACATTAGCAGCCATACGTTCACTACAAAAAGAAACTGAAAATTAATTCAACGAGTCAATTAAGGCAAAAACATTAACACCATCATCATCGTCATCCATTACAAACAAAACCCAAAACAAACACTCATGCCCTCAAAACAAGAACAACGTTTCTTTTTAACAAATAACAGGCTTACTTGACCACAAATTACTTCCACAACAAACACACAAGCACTTGAAACTCTTAATAAACCAAATCATTAATTTTCACTTCGTAACCATTCTGGCAATGAAATCCTCGTACCGGATCCTCCCATCGGACCCGACATCAACTTCTCGGATCCACTCATCAAACTCCGCCAACTCCAACTTCTCCCCAATACTGGTCAAAATGTGACGCAGATCCGTAACAGAAACAAACCCTGTGTTCTCCTTATCAAGCACTTTGAATGCATCTCGTAACTGTCGATCAAACGGCTCAGCTTTCATGTGCTTTGCCATTAAATCAAGGAATCTAGGGAAATCAAACGGTGCAGTGAGGTTCTCCTGGGCGATTATGGATTTTAATTGGGCTTGGGTCGGGTTTCCACCGAGAGATCGCATTAAGATCCCTAATTCCGTTGGGGCTATCTTTCCGTCACCATCTGTATCGAAGAGTGTGAACGCTTCTTTCATGGATGACACCTGGTCGTCGCTCAGATCCTTGCCCATCTTTTCTCTGATTCGGGTCGGGTCGCTTTGTCTTTCTCTCCGGAGGAAATGCTGTCTCTCGACCTCTTCACGTTGCTGGTTGGTGATGATGGTGTTTTTGATTTTCTTGTAAGGACATAACGGGATGAGTATTTTTAGAACTAGACGGTGTCGTTTGAGGGGCAAGTGTTAAAAGTTACGCTTAAAGCGACTGCGTTTAGAGGAGAGAAGGTTACGTTTTTCTATGACATTTGATCTGGGTTTGACTTAAAAAAACATAAAAATTAATGTTTTTTCAAACTAAATATATTTTAAAACAGATATGGAACCTTACAATGTGGACACGGAGTGACTAGGGTCCTACGTGGAACCTGCAAAAGTCCTGTTATATGAGGGCATCAATCATGTTGTCTTCGTTGGAAATCGGGATCTTAGTAGCGGTGCAGATTGTGGTCAATTTTTTTTTTTTTTAATTATTATTTTTCTTTTTGAATTTTTGAACTTCTTCAATTTTGAGTTATGGCCCCGCCAGAAAAAAAAATAAAAAATTCCATGAGAGGTGATTCTTAAAAAGAAAAGAGAAAAGGATGAAATCACCTTTTTAATTTCAAAAGGATGGTTGATAACGTGGCCAATCATGTTTTTTTTTTAATAATTTTTTTATATTTTTAAATTATTTATATATGTTAATATAAAAAATAATTTTTAAAAAATAAAAAATATATTATTTTAATATATTTTAAAACAATAAATTACTTTAAAAAATTACATTATCACTGTCACAAACACTACCTTACAATCCTCATGTTGTATTATATAATATAGTATATTGATGTTTGTTTCACAGCGGGTCAATAATAATTTTTTTAAAAAAATAAAAATATAAAAAATATTTTAGATCCCGTTTATTCGCTAGAAAGTAATTTTTTTTTAAAAGCAAATTCAAGGAAAGTGAATTATTTTTTTATATTTGATAATATAAAGAAAAAAAAATTTAAAAATATTTTTTAATATTTGGTTATATTATGAAAAACGAGTTGAAAAATAACTTATTAATGTTTTATTTTTCTCAAGTTTATTAAAAAAATAAAAAATAAATCTTGCAAATTAAAAAGTTGAATGAGAATGAAATTGAAAAAAAATATAATTTCATAAATTATCTCAAAAAAAAATCAAAATAATAGAGATGAAATCTAAAAAATAAAAGAATAAAAAATTAAAATAATAATAATTAACATTTCATAAATTATTTCAAATAAAATAAGTAACAATCGAAAGAGTAAGGATAAAATTTTGATACATAAAAAATTTCAATAAAGAAAGCAAATAACAATTATAAAAATAAGGACCAAAGTTAATATAAAAATTAAGTTTTAAGAAATGAAATTAAAAAATAAATATTCAAAATAATATATATATATATATATAGCAATCAAAATTTTGAGAATCAAATTTGATATAATCAGTAAATAATATGGTATTTTTTAATTTTCCACAACTTCTGAAAAGTGTTTTCCGCCTCAATTTTCCAGGGAAACACTTTCCTAAAAACTAAGTCAAATTTTCTCCTGACTAGAAGTGTTTTCTATTAACCAACTTTTCTAATGGCAAACAAACACAAGAAAATTTAGAAAGTGATTTTTCAAAAAACTATTTCTCAAAAAACAAACACAGCTTAAATGTCTTGGGTCTAATGATCGTGCGAGACCCAAGTCTCTTGGGTCTGGCAGCCAAGCCACACTAATAAAACTTGGGTCTGACAGGTATCAGATCCATAAGCCTTAGATCTGATGTCTTGACTCAACATGCGACAATAATTTTTTGAATAAAAACAAAAACAAAATGCCTCACATGATCTTCTAAACATTTATAATGTGGTTTTTATTACGAATATTATATGTCTATGGTGTAGTTTATAATATAAATATTGTATGTACATAATACTTGTATTGTGATTTTTTTATTTATTTTAAAGTATAATACAAGAAAATTATGATTCTCATTTACCCACCTCTAGCCAATTTAAGTAAACATATAGGTTTTTTTAAAATTTATTTTATATATCAATATATTAAAATAATTTAAAAATATTTTAATTAATTAATTAATTAATTAATCAATTTTTATTTGGGCTACATTCCCAAACGAGAGGCGCGAAGTAATTAAAGGATGGAACTCACCTTCTTTACTATTTATGTGAGCAATAAAGGACGTGGTTTTTTTATATATATTTTTCACTTTATTTTTTTATCATTATTTTTTAAAATTTTATTTTTTAATATTTATTTAATTTTAAATTTATTTTTATAAATTATTTTAGTTTATTTTTTTATGATATTATCATAGTCTTAAAACAAACGTTTTGATATTTGATTTATGTTTAGTTTGTACTCGATTTTACGAGCATTTATTTTTATTATTGTATAATTAAGAAAAAAATAGTTTTTTTAAGTTCTTAAATCCAGCGGAGTCCATCACCTAAATTACAAGTTTAACATGTTAAACTTCAAAATTCAGGTTAATTTAATATGTTGATGCCTTAATATTTTTTTAAAAAAATTATCTTGAATATTTTTTAAGTCAAACCACACTTTTTATTGAAAATCCAAACTGCCTTAAGCTTGTGAAGTCGACAAGCTCATGTTAAAATATTTTTCAAACGGTTTAATTTTAAACTTAAACTAAATAAAAATTTTAAAGATTGATCAATTATATCAGGTTTAATAATAAAATTAATTAGTTCCATATGATATGAACTTTTTTTATGTTCAATTTCCTTTTTATTCAAGCCATAAAATCATAACAACTCAAGCACGGGCAACAAATTCTAGAACCCGAGCCTAAAACTTTTGGGGTCAATCCAGTAGTGTATGGATATATGATAGCAATTATCTTTTAAAGTGTTTTTTTACTACAAAATATTTTTTTTCATTTAAAAAAATTAGTTTTTATATTAGTACATTAAAACAATAAAAAAACATTTAAAAAAGTTAGTTTTAAGCAAAATTATTTTTTAAAAAAATTTAATGAAACACCATCTAGAACTCAATTTTAAGCGACTTCTTCTTCAACTGAATTTAACCACGTGAAAATAAAATATAAAAATTAGTTTTTTTTCTCATCTAGTTGTTCCTTTTTATTTTTTTTCCAAAACTTAGTGAATTTCAGGATATACATAACATAACCAGGTTAAAATGTAGCTACCCTATTCAAACTAAGGGTATTAATTCTAATTTGTTTTGTTTATAATGGCTAGTGTATACTTTTTTAATTTAAAAAATGAAATAAATTAGAAGAAATTTTATCTTGTTCATAATCTTGTCCCATTCCAGGAATTTTAGCCAAATACTATTTTTTTTCCTTGTTTTTTTTTAAAAAAACTTTCTTCTCTAATCTTATCCTTTTATACTTGGTTCGATGGATATTAAGCTTTATAATTTATTGTGATTTGCTTTATTTATGGTTATCTCAATCATGCGATCCATATCACGAGTTTGACAAGTTAATCTAGTAGACTCAAGTTTTTTTTGTTTATTTGTTTTTTCAGTTTTATCATTTGACATCTCTAGTATTTGATTGATTATGAATTAAACTTTGTCATTTGCTTTGGTCTGTTTTATATAAAATGATATTAGCCTTATAACCCGGTCATAAGTTTTGTGAGTTAACCCGTAAAGACTTAGGTTATTTTATGTTCTTAAGACTTGAGTTGATCTAATACGTTGTAGTTTTAATTTTTTTAAATATCACCTTGAATTTTTTTTTTTGTCAACTTATATTTCTACTAATCATCTAAGTTGTTTTTAGATCAATTGGGTTACATCGAGTTAACTCCCATATTTTTACTAGTGTTTGAAATTTGAATTCTATAATTTCAAATTAATTTTATCTTTGAATTTGAATTAAAATTATGTATATAACTCCGACACAGCATACAGAAATACGTGGAAACCAAAAGATAAAATTTTAATTGAAAAATAAAACATTAATAGGAATTTCAGTTTCCTTTGGGAAAGGGTTTTTTTTTTCTCGTTCTTTAGCATAGTGAGATTACAAAAATATCCTTAGATTTTTAAACAAATGCTTTTGTATTCAAGGGCACTTGCATCTTTTGCACCATGGGGTTTTTTTTTTTAATTTAACGTGGGGTCAAGAGTTTTTGGCGAGTGTTGTAGAGGTTGTTCGTGCCATCTTGGTGATGCGTTACACATCCTCCGGTCTCTAAAAATACTCAATTGTCATCTTAAATGAAGCATTTCAGGATGACGCTTGTTCCTGATCAACACGTGTTGTCAGAATCATTATCAGGTGGCAGCTGCATTTTTTTTCTTTGTCTTTTTTTTATTCTTTTTCACCCGGCCAAAGTTAAAAAATTTCTTAACCTTTTGTATTATTTCAATTATGGTTCATTTTTTTTTATTGTTCTCTCTTTGCTCTAAATTCTTTTTATGATTTTTATTTTTATTATTTATGATTTTATTTATTTTTATGTGAGATTCAATCTTTTTTTTTAATTGATATTTATTTTGCTTTTCATCCTTTTTCAAATTAATTTTCTTTTCAATTTCATATCTGGTTTTTGTTTTTTTATTTGGTTACCATTATTTTCATTATAATTTCTTTCAGTTTTATTTATTTTTTAAAATTTCTTTTAATTCATCCCTCATTATTTGATTTTATTTGATTTTTATACCAAATTTGACTATTATTTTTTCAAAGATGATTTTTAAACTTGAACTGAATGTCGACCATGAGCAAGTCATGGGTCACAGATTAAATGGGTTGGCTAATGTTTCCCATATTAACCTAGCATAAGAAAAATATTTAACAGGTTATTAAATATTTTCACAAGAAAGTTGTGTTCTTATTTTTTTAATTATGGTTTATAAACCCAGCCTGGAGGTTAACCTTCGAGTAAGTCTTAAGTTATAGGTTAGGCGAGTTGGTCAGGGTTACCTGAGAAACTAATTTTTTTTATTTACAAATATGTAAAAAAGACATTATTTGGTCAAAACTTTACAAAAAAAAAACAATGGGTTTTTTTAAAAAAAATAAAAAGAATTTAACAAAAAAATTGAATTCTTATTTCCTTGATCATGATTTTTAAAGCTGGCTCAAGAGTTGATTTCAAGAAGCTCCTAGGTCACAGGTCGAATAAATTGACTAGTGTTGCTTCGATCGACTAATTTTTTTTATTATGCAAAAGAGTTAAAATTATATTTTTTTTCTAAAGATTTAACAAATAAAATCAATAAGTTTTGAAAAATAATTAACATACAAATTTAGTCTTTATTCATTTAATCATGATTTTTAGTTAGGTTTTTTTTTTTTGGTTTCATCCATTGAAGTTTAATTTGTTAAGGATTTTATTTTATGATTTTTTTGAGATTTACCTTCTATAATATAATATCGGCCTCATAACTAGGATTACAAGTTTAGAAGATTAGCTTTAATGGATTTATGTTTTGTTAACATATATTTTTTAATTTTATTTTTCAATTTTTGATTTGTTACAAATTAACTTTTGTTATTTTATTTTTTTGAAGTTATTTTGATCTCATGTCTTGGATCATGGATTTAAATCTTTTTTTTTTTATATATATATATATATTTTGAATGTTAATATTTTTATTAATTTAGTTTATTTATTGTCATTATTATTTTTAAGTATTATTAGATTAGTTGAAGTTATTAAACATAACTGGCTCAATGATGCAATTCTCTAATTGTTTTTAAATCTAAGGTTTTTATGTTTATAAATAAAATTAAATTTTTATTCTAGAAATAAAAGTAGAAGTTAGGATGCTTGTATTCTAACTCTATTTTCAACCAAAACTCTCCGTTCGTGTTTCTTTCTGCATCACCGTGTCACTGATTTCAAAAAGTTCTCCCCCAACAACACGGCATCATTGCATTATTATTATTTTATGCATTTCCATCAAAATCATATGGTTATTATTTTCATAGAATTGGAACTTGCTTTTAGAATAATTAGAGAATATTGTCTAAAAAAAAATATTCTAGTGAAAGTTTTCCTTAAAAAAAAAAATTAATGAGGAAAAAGAATTTTGGTTAGAAAAGGATTTTCTATCCTTATTTTAAATTACGTTGATCTTTTTTTGTATGTTTTCTAGATACTTTTTATTTTTATTAAAAGCATATAAAAATTACTGTATATTTTAAAAAATCAAAGTTATCAATGAGAAAAACAACACTTCTACTATAATATTATTTCATTTCAATTAAATTTAAATTATTTCCCTTTCTATAAAAAATATCAGTTTCATATAATTAATTTAACAAAATTAAAGGGCTTTCGACAATGTATAATTAGATATATTAATCTGTGCGTGTTTTTCAAACTCCATGACTAATATTTAGTTAGCTTAAGATTTTTCTTTAATATTTATGAGCATACATAATCCCTGATCTATTGCATTAAAATGTGAGTTAATAATTAGGATTTTGTTTACCGCTTTAAAATATATTAGCGACACTTTGAAATTCTATTTTATGTAAAAACACTGGCCCAACACATAACGTAACGTGGCCCAATTACTCCGTGACTGCTAGATAAACAAATCTCAAAACCCGTTATATAATCTCGGTCCCAGTATTATTTTAACCCACGGCCATCACTGATCAGCCTCTATAATGGGATAAACCATGAGGCCCAATAATGGCCCATGACCATAAACAGTTAGAAAGCAAGATGCCCAATACCATTGAAGGCAGAGATGTGAGCGGTTAGTTTTCGCCATGCTTTCTTCTTCTTCTTCTTCTTCTTCTTCTTTTGAAGAGACTAACCTGTTGCTGCTACCAATATCACCATGTTACCCTGGAAACCCTCAAGCATTAACTTGCAAGAAGGCTTTTGTCACCCTTTAGGAAAAGCAAGCTAAAACTTCCTCCACTTCTTATCCGGCACCGCAAAAGCCGAACTTAGCGTCTATTTGTCATTTGCAATAATGGTTATATTTTAAGGTATTTTATTATTTAAAAGTATATTTTTTTAAAATATTATATTTGTTTGGAGGTAGTGCTAAAGTAAAGTTGATTCGTTACTTTTCACCATCATGAAAGTTGCCTCCTTTTTGAAAGAGGACGGCACCTTTCACTCATATCTAGCATAGTGAAAGATAAAAGGTAAAAATCAAAGCCAAAAGTGAACGATAACCAGAGGTTAAAACCAAAGAGCGTGCATGGACGAGGTCAAAGAGAGCGATCGATTTTAAAACCAAGAGAGCAAGACAGAGGCATAGCATGGCAGAGCTCGATATTTCTAGCAAGAAATTGAAAATCAAAGAGCCAAATTCAAGTGTCTTTTGCCATAAATGAGTTCAATCAAGAACGACCGACAAAGCTCTCTTGTCGCTTCAGCTACTGCTTCACCGCATTTGAAAGTCTTGGGAGTCGATTTTTTTTATCACACGTGTCCTTTTCATGTTAACGTAATCTTGTCGAGAGTGGTGGGGATATTTTTTTCAAAAGCATCATCTATTGTTTCAATCAAATGGCATCCTTTTCTTTCCCTTTCCTTTCTTTCCCACCACCATCTAGCCATGGTTTAATTTCTTTCTACTATTTTTTTTAATCTGGTGAGTTATACAGAGGTAATGCCAGATGGTAGATAATTATTAAAAAAATAAAGAAATAAATAGGTATTTTATTGTATACCCATGGTTTCACTGGCGGAGACGGGGTGGCAGGGCCCTGGCCCCTACAAAGAAAAGCTTTTCCCAACTGTTTCCTTGTAAATATTTATAATTTCAATAGAAATAACTGAAATTTTAATTTTTTTAAATAGTTTTTTAATTTGCCCCTCTAATTTTTTGTTCTTGCTCCGCCCCTGCATGGTTCACACAGATTCCTGCGCATTGTATGGTGTATTTTTTACTGTTTAAGAGGCTTATTATTCTACATTTTGATCCTTGTAGTTTTTAAAGTTTATATCTCAATTATAAAACTCTATTTTCTTCGGGTTTCAATCCCTAAAAATCATGAGATGAAATATAAAGCTGTTGAAAAAGTAAAATATAGAAAACTAAAGTCTTTCTTTCAACCACATTTCAACAATGAAAAACGCTAATCTCGGTGTTAATAGACTAGTCTAGCAGAGGAAAATTCAAAGGAGTTTATTTGACCCTTTAGTCGTGTAAAAAAAAAAGATCAAAATTAAAAAAAAAATCATATCAAGGACTCGTTATTTCCTAATCTGTTATAAAAATAATTTGGTTTTCATGTAAATTCAGTAAAACAAATCACACACATATACCGAAAAATTGTTTTGTGGATAAATAAATTAAAATTAGAAATACAGTTATTTATCTAATGAAATAAAAACCCATAGCATAGCGAAAATGATTAAGTTAGCAATTATTAATGCATTTTTTTTAAAAGAGAAAACAAAAATAAAAACAAAAAGAAGAAGATTTCTAACTTTAATCTTGTTTTTAAAAAATTCAAATTTTTTTTATTTTTATTAAAATTTAATATAATTTATATATTTTACATCATTTTAATATGTTAATATTAAAAATAATTTTAAAAAAATAAAAAAATATCTTTATTATATATTTAAATATAAAAAAATATTTAAAAAATAACCACAACGTACTCCTTTCTGCTTTCTCGTGGAACATGATTAAGGATCTAATTCGAGTACTTTATTTCTAAAGCCGATCATTTTTGGCGTCGAGTAGCTGTACTTTACCCCCACCAGGTTATTTAATTCAATCAATGTCTTGAAGTTACTTTTTAATTTATTAATTCAAATTAATATTATTTTTGTTTTGTTTGATAGCTGCTTTTTTTAGTTACAGTTATAGCCCAGCTTTTCGATAAACACGAATCTGTCCCAAAGAAATTCAACCACGTAGAGCTTATATTAAATCAATTAAACTATGACTCTTTCTCTTTGTGATGTAAAAGTCCAACTTTTCAAGGGAATCCAAGGTGCTGGCAATGGTTTTTTTGTCCTCATGTATTAAAATAAATCAGAAAAATAAAAATAAATACAGAAGAATAGCTGTACGTAGAGTTTTGAAGTAGAATTATTGGCTTGAACTGGCGTTTTGAAAAGTTTGGTTTTATTTTTATTTTAAATTAATATTTTTGATCATCTTGATATCAAAAATAAAGTTAAAAAATAAAAAATATTATTTTGATTTATTTTTAAATAAAAAATACTTTAGAAACAATCTTTATTACTGTGTAAAACATCCCCGTGAAATAAAATAAAATGTGGGTAGAAACCTAATAAAAAAATTAGAATTGTCCTCCTTATCTAGAAAACAAAACGGCCATTGAAGCATCCATCATGCGCAAGTAATGGCCATCTTCTTCTTTTTTACCGACCCTCCGTACTGGCTTTTTATTTGACTCTCCAGACACAGGCTCCCAATTTCTCCCATGGGCTCAGATTGTCAACACTCGTGTGAAAAACCATGCTGGGTGTGCCCAGGTTAGGTTTCCCACCCCTTCCCAGACCAGAGATTAACAAACAAGACCCAAGCTTCAATACCTTTTTTTTTTTTTTTAATTTTGTTTTCGGGGGAACGGAAGGTTTACGTGTCCTTCATATGTTGAAATCCCAGCACATCGAGTTGGACTCTTGATCCGTTACATCAGCAGGAGCTTGTCTTCCGTCATTTTGTTTAGTGCATGAGGCTATTAAATATTTTTTATTTAAAATGTATTAAATAATATGTTTTTTTATTTAAAAACTATTATAAAAAAATAATTTGACATTTGATTTAAACAGGCGGAAAACATTTTAAAATTATTTTTGAAAAATGGATTGAACCCGAAAAAACAAAAAAAAGCAAATAAACGAAGAAACCCTCCTCACATGGAAATTTGTTAAAAATAATTACTCACCGCTACACTCCACTGCGCATAAGTATTTTTTTAAAAATTAATTTTTATTTATTTATTTTAAATTATTTTAATGTGTTAAAATTAAAAGTATTTTTTTAAAAATAAAAAATATTAATATATATTTTAATATAAAATATTATTTAAAAAAAATTATAACCAATTTCAGACAGGTCATCTACCAACTCATTTCTTGATATATAAAGAAAAAAATTAAATCATAAAAGTAGGGCCCATGATGGATCACATCACATCTGCTGCTCCTTGATAATCCGATGGAGGAAAACAATCGATTGGTTACAGCTATCGTAGATCATCGTCACACCATCTATCTTCTCCCTCTTATCCAACTGACAATAAATTGGACAGATTGGGAAATTGGTATATAAAATAAAAAAGAAATGGTCAATTAAAGTAGCAAAATAACATAACGGTTCTGTAATATTTAATTAAATTTCGTGATTTGAAATTATGATATCAATTAAAAAATATTGTTAATAATTATAATAAAAATTTAATTAATATTATAATTCATAACCACAATATCAATTAAATTTAAAAGAAACTTATTAATTAGTTCATAATAACTAGTTAAACTAATTAACTACTTTATATTAAAAAAGAAAAAATAATTATGGGATGAATAATAACTTTTTAAGATTTTAATTGAAATATATTTTTGAATAAAAAATTAATAAAATTATGATTTATACATAATATATTTTGACTCATAAAATATATTTAAAGAAAAAATTAATAAAATTATAATTTATACATAAAAAAATTAATATTTATAAAATTAAATAAATTAATCGATGAATTGAATTAAAAAATTAGCAATGGACTACATATTAAATTATAAAAATTTAAAAATATAATACTTATTTTATCATGTTTATAAATAATAATATTTAATAAATATTACGTTTTTAAAAAGTTAAATTAAAAAAATGCTATGCGGTCGAATTTTTTTTTAAAATGATATTATTGCGCTAAACTTTTAACTTAATTAGCTAATTTTTTTTTAAATCTAACAAATTCCAAATGTGAACGTGGGAGTCCTTTAGAAAGTCGTTATCAATTGTACACCTTTCTCTGTCTCTCTTCCCATGTTTTCACGCACTGCTGTCTGAAAGTGCAGTTTGCTCATCTTCAATTAACTGCCTCTGCGAAAAATCTGCACCAGCTAGAATTTTGAGAAAGAAAGAGAATTGTGTGTCTGCTATCTCTTTTGCTTTTGGAATTCCAAAACAAGTATAGTAGAATTATAGAGATACAGTGAGAGGTATCAAGAAATCACCAAGAGTCCAAGTGAGAGATAGAGGGAGAGGTACTCCTTTGAGTCAACAGCATCTACAGCTCTCTCTCTCTAGCTTGCATTGTCAAACTTGGGGGAGAGATTTGTCATTTGAGAGCACAAAAGAAAAGAATAGAGAAATATATGCTGTTCCAAGAGCTAAAGATAATCTAGTCTGAAACGAACAGATAGGTTCCCCCCCCCCCCCCCCCTGCTATTTCCAAGTGAGGGAACAAGGACCGAGAGAGATTTGAAACAGAAGTAAAGATGGGTTCTTTATGTTATTTCTCTTCTCTCATTCTATTTCTTTCACTGTTAACTCCACAACAAATTTCTGGAAAGAATACGGAGCTTGAAGCTTTGGTGAAGCTAAAGTTTGCTTTAGATCCAACCAATAAATATTTACAGTCATGGACTAGTGAAGGTGACCCCTGCAGTGACTTATTTGAGGGCGTGGCTTGCAACGAGCATGGCCAAGTGGCTAACATTTCATTGCAGGGAAAGGGGCTATCTGGTACAATATCTCCTGCAGTGGCAGAACTGAAGAGCTTGTCCGGTCTGTACTTGCATTATAATTCGTTGTCTGGAGAGATACCAAAGGAGATTGTTAATTTGGCTGGGCTGTCTGATCTTTACCTCAATGTGAATAATCTTTCTGGGAGTATTCCTCCTGAGATTGGCAGCATGGCTTCTCTACAAGGTTAGTTTCTAGCCAATTTTGTTGAAAAAGTTTCGGCTTTGTTGAAGAACAAGTATGGGGTCTCTATATTTCTCTCTTGGTATTTATGTTGTGTGTTATTGTGCTTTACATTTCCTGTTTCTCTTCTAAAAATTGAGTGAATGGTAACTCATATGTTCGATGTAGAAGAGACAAAATCTAGTTTTGCTTGTTAAATTATGGCTTCTGTATCCTGGATCAGCGTGCCTGGCCGACTGTGTCTTTGTGATCTTTTTTTTATGCTGATAAAACGGAGGAAAAGCCACGAAAGTAAGCTTTCATTTATTCGATCTGTTGATTGACATGTCAAACAAAAAAACAAAAAACTGAAAGAATTAATGCTACGATTAGGCAAAAGAAGAAAGTTGTGTTTGTTAGTTTGGCACCAAAGTCTTATGGAGAAGTGATCAGTTAAAAAGCACTCATCTGGTTCATCTTTTATTAAATATGAATCTTGATTTTGTATTAAATATGCATCTTGATTTTGACTGTACTCTTTTGACAATCATACATTTACGACCAAAGAATTGAACATAAGATAGGGAAATTGAAAGCTTTCTTGAACATCTAACAAGATATTCCATTATACACAATTCAGTGGGATTTTCTTAGATGATTGTTTTTCCATGCACCAACTGAATCGATAAGCTATACTTTAACTTCTCTTTTCTCACATCTTCTCACCAAACAAATGCGCCACTACATTCGGCTGTCTATGTTGTGTGCCTAGTTGTCAAGATCTATGGCGCAGAGCATTCTTAAGAGCTGGTAATGTTTCAAGCATTTTTGTGTCAATTTTGATTAATCGGTTATTTCTTTGTTTTGTAGTTTTAGAGCTATGTTGTAACCAGCTCGCAGGGTACATACCTACAGAGATGGGGTCCTTGAAGAAGCTAAGCGTTCTAGCATTGCAGTATAACAGACTATCTGGTCAAATTCCTGCCAGCTTAGGGACCTTGGGAATGTTAAAAAGGCTTGATATGAGTTTTAATTACTTGTCTGGGACCATTCCTCAAGGAATAGCTAACATTCCACGTCTGGAAGTGCTGGATGTCCGGAACAATTCTCTTTCTGGAACTGTTCCTTTTCGTAAGTACATTTTGTCTAACCTTAAAAAAACTTCTTCTTGAATTATTTTGTTTCTTCCGCGTCTCATCTTCCAAGTGATAGCCAACGGCTTGCTGTATGCATTTTCGTTCCTTGTAGATTTTTGTTATGCATATTGAGCTAGACTGATTTTATGTTTTTGATAATAAAAAATGAAGCTTTGAAGAGATTAAATGGGGGATTTCAGTTTGAGAACAACGAAGGTTTATGTGGAACTGGATTTCCTCTATTGAGAGCTTGCAGTGCTTTTGATAATATGAACATCAACCAAGTTGGCTCGTTGGAACCGATCGCTAATAATTCTGCTCGAAAAGTTATCCCCCAGTCTGCAATTCTGCAGGCACATTGCAACCAAACCCTTTGTTCAAATTCATCAAAACTTCCACAGGCTGCCATTGTGGCAGGTGTTATTATAGTCATTATCACATTGATGGCTGCTGGATTTCTTATCATTTTCTGCTATCGCCGGAAGAAACAAAAGATTGGGAATACATCTGATTCTTCTGATGGTCGGCTAAGCACTGACCAGGCAAAGGAGTTCCACAGGGCTGGTGCCTCTCCACTTGCAAGTCTTGAGTATTCTAACGGATGGGACCCTTTAGGTGACAGCCGAAATGGCATTGAATTCTCTGTAGAGCATCTAAATAACTTCAGATTCAACCTGGAAGAGATCGAGTCTGCTACCCAGTGCTTTTCTGAGGTGAATGTATTGGGAAAGAGCAACTTCTCAACTGTCTACAAAGGAGTTCTCAGAGATGGTTCTCTTGTAGCTATTAAGAGCATTAACGTAACCAGCTGTAAACCTGAAGAAGCCGAGTTTTTAAAGGGTTTAAACTTGCTAACATCTTTGAGACATGACAACCTCACTCGGCTGCGAGGCTTTTGTTGCTCCAGGGGCAGGGGTGAATGTTTTCTTATCTATGATTTTGCTCCCAAGGGAGATCTGTCAAGATACCTTGATTTAGAAGATGGAAGCAACCAAGTTCTTGACTGGTCTACAAGAGTTTCCATTATCAATGGCATCGCAAAAGGTCAGTTTTATTCTCATTTTCTGCCGCCACAATTTGATTTCTACTGTATTTTGCCTCAAATAAGTCAAAATGTAGGTGGATAGACTATTGGTAATGAGAAGTAGATGAGAAAGTGCAATGGAAAGTTTGGCAATCATGTTTTCATTTCTGACATATGTAGCTCTATCATTTATTCATCAATCAAAAGTTTGGTTTTTGCCTCTTCCCATTAATGGTTTTCCTTAAAATATTAAATCAAGGCTTGAGTTTTGCTCAATAATTTCAAACAAAATGCTACATGGGACAGAAGATTAAAGTTCCTACTAACAGTGAGTTTCTGGACACTTATTCTGTTCTTTATTGTCATTTAGGTATTAGATATTTGCACAGCATTGAAGAGAAGAAACCTGCCATAATTCATCGAAGAATATCTGTTGAGAAGGTCCTCCTTGACCAGCAGGTAAATCCATTAATTGCAGACTCCGGCCTTGCTAAGCTTCTAGCAGATGACATTGTCTTCTCAACTATCAAAATCAGTGCTGCCATGGGATACCTAGCTCCAGAATATGTAACTACAGGGCTTTTTACGGAAAAGAGTGATATATATGCATTTGGAGTGATCATCCTCCAAATCCTATCCGGTAAACAGTTGCTGTCCAATTCAATGCGATTGGCAGCTGCATGTTGCAGATACAATGACTTCATTGACAAAAGCCTCCGTGGAAACTTCTCCGAGCCTGAGGCAGCGAAGCTGGCAAAAATTGCACTAACTTGCACTGACGATCTCCCTGACCAAAGACCAACCATGAAGGAAGTGATTCAAGAGCTGAACCTAAGCAATGCTGGTTCTTAACGGCCATATTTCTCTGTACCCCACAAATTGTTCTATCATGCAACCAAGGAGACCTTACTAAACAACGCCGCTGCTGTGACTCCTACTGATATCACACTCTGTCGCTTGGATGGAAACTAATGCTTACCGCAAACTGGAAAAGATGGTTAGTTGGTTGATGAGAGTCGCTCTAAAAATCCCTGTAATCTTAATCGTAATAATTTTTAGCTTTATCTCTTCGATAAACTGTATGTTATAATCCCTTGTAAACTACATAAAAAAAGAGAGAATATTTTGTAGTATTATGATTGATTTTGTCTATGAAAGCAGTTTTTCGAATAGGATCTTTTCTTTGTCAGTCTGATGTAATTGAGGTGGCTTCATTTTCATTTTATTTTAGGCTTTGGTACTGTTTATCACAGGAAGAAAGAAAACAATCAAGTATCTTAGTTATCAGGGTACTTGTGTTTATTCATTAACCTTATCGCAAAAAAGTTCTAATCATTCCAGGAAAGATGGACTTGTAGCTCTAGGACCTCTTCGGAAAGTCCTAACGACTAAGGGTTGTAAATCATAGATTCACAAGAAATCATATAAAAAGCGGCTAAACTTCTTCTAGTAATTAACCATTCCCCCCCACCCCCTGCTCATCATCAATGGAGAGACTACCACTGAGTGTATCTCTCCACATCTTCGAACTGCCAGCAGCTTCTTCTCTAGTTCAATGCGAGAAACTGTGTCGACCTTGGCGCAAATTGACACATCATCCCGAGCTCAAGAGGCAGCACTCAGTTATCATCAATTTATGAGAAACCAGAACTCCCTCGTTCTCCTCCATTCCAACCCTACTAGCCTTCGTGATTCTCTGTATGTCATTGAACACTGCGCTTTTCAAAACAATAATGATAAAAATGCAAATAATCCAACCTTCAAAAATTATGTGCTCAGGTTTAGTTCTGTCTCCTCTCTTGCAATAGTTTTCCGTGTTCAACCCACTCCGAAGAGCAAAACTATCCTATGATAAAATCTGCGTTTACAATCCTTTCACCAAAGGGTTCTCGTTTGTACCTCATTGCATAATGATGGTTAAAAGGGAATACAACAGTGCAGCTTTCGGGTGGGGGTATGATCCTTTTAATCACAAATACAAGGTTGAAAGAACAGTGAATCGTTCTGGGGTGTGTGGATCAAAAGATTGAGGTGTTCATCCTAGGGCAGTAATTGGAAGCACATCAAACTAGTCTCTTTCATTCTTCCAGTGCAAACATATCAAGCTTCGGTTGGAGCTCTTCATTGGATGGGCCAAGCAAAGGAAAGAGACTCAAAAATCGTTGTCACTCAACCTTTATGACAATACCTTTCACGAAATCCAGAGTCCATGCTGCAAGCTCGATTGTAACTGCTACCTGGATGCCTTTGGAGGGTCCCTGCCTGTGGTTTGTGGTAGAGACCCGAATCAAATCGATATGTAGCAGATGAATGGTTGTGGAACAGAGACTTGCTGGATCAAGACATTAATCGTGAGATCAAATATTTCAAGAATACAAGGAAGCACTCGACTTCTATGCCTATTCGGAAAGGGCGAGTTATTATATTCTGGTGATTTACAAAGCGAGGTTCAGGCATATACATACAGGCAGCCATTCTTGGTCTCAAGCAGTTGCTCTTATCGGGAGCTTTGTCACAGTATTCTTGTAATATGTTTGAACAGTTTGTCTTATCTACCACTCTCTATTGCAAACGTTGAGGTGACTCGGACAAATGGTAGAGAAGCAAATATAATAGCTATAGGATTCTTCTCTTTTCTTTTTTCCAGTAGGGATTGTTCTTTCCATGCCATTCACATTAGTGGTGAATGAGTGTTGGAATAGAACGACGGATATTTTCATTTCCTACTATTCAAGACCTAAGTTCACCTTATCAACGTAATGCTCTTTCGAGTCCTGATAACACTAGTATTGCACTGATGTTGCATTAATGCAGAAATTTTAAAGCACCAAAACACGAAAACATATGACAAATCCTTTGTTGGATAGTAAAAATGGCAAAGATAATCTCCATCAAAAGAAAAAGACTATGGCATAGATAATCACACGAGCATCACAGGATTATATTTATTTTCAAAAGCTTGTGCTTTGAAAGAAGTCCTATATCAGTGGTGCTACTGTACACATGAAAGCCACGAACTCCTAATAAAGCTTATCAGGGAAAAAAAATTCTAATAAACAACACTAATGCTCGTTCTCCTCCACGTTAACTAATCAAACCAGCCAGTTTCCTTTCTTCCCATCTAAGTAACGAATTGATAATGGACGTCCTCTGCGAGATCAAGATCAAAATTTATCACACTTACCAGAAGAGCGGAAAATTTAATAACAATCAACCAGGCATTTGACATGGGAAAACGGGTAGAAGACAATCAATATAGCATAAAACATTTAAATTCCTTCATACACCAGCAAATCAACAGTTAGAAAGAATTGCATGAACGTTAGCGCACCACCAATTTTGAAATTGACTTTTGTCGTATTAATGCATGTAGTTAGATAAGTACATACGAGTTTAACACCCTCTTTTTATTAACTCCTCTAGAAAAAAGGAAAGAAATATGCAATTACATTTCATCCTCAAAAAACAATTGATAAAAAGATACAAGTTTTTAACCTGTAGAATACCTGCGCTATCAGAAAGGAGGCTAACAGGTGCAGGATTTTTCTCTTGTCCAGAAAGATCTATCTTATCCTTCATAGTTAATACTCTAAGCCACTGCACTATGCTGTTGATGCTCTGAAAACCATGTGGCAGGCCACCATTTTGGTCTAATGGCCTCAACCTTTATGTCCTCCTGCCCTTGTATGGTCAATGAACCTGACCCTTTAAAGGCTTCTTCCAACCGCAAAACACCCAGCCCTCTACAGCCAAGTGCAGTCATCACATACCCAATTTTCTTGCCAGATGCTCTGTTGATGACTTCAGAACCTGGACCAACTTTCTGGTCCACTTCTAAAATACAAAACAAAAATTGCTCAGGATGTATACATAAAAATTGGATGCTAAAAAGTCCAAATGGAACAAAGAATACCTTTTCCACTATCACCTAGAAACACCAAAGAAAGCAATCGTTTGCGAATGACCCCTCTGTGGTGTGTTCGAGCTATAAACTCTTGGCCCACATAGCATCCTTTGTCAAAGCTTATTGCATTTAAACCCTCCAGATTGTATTCAAGAGGAATCGCTTCACCTAAACAGCCCAAATATAGTAAGCTCAGGTTGATAGGTCAGACTAGAAAGAAAGATGAGGGAGCAAAGGAGAGCAGTTTGAGGATATACTCAGAAGATAATAATGCCAGTATACCACCGACATATATGGACATTCAAAGAGTAGAAGAGATTCCTCAAAAGTGAAGAGAAGGACGAACCTTTGGGGATCTCAGTTGAGCCTTCTGCAACTCCATTCTCAATCCTCCATGATAGGTAATTCAGTTCATTTGTTTCTTTGTCAGATTCTACCAAAGGTGCTGTAACATTCAAAATAGTAGGAAAAAAGACGAATTAAAAGTAAATAAACAACTACTGATTTAATCAGTCAGAAAGTTTAATGCATAATGAGCTCTTCAGCCTCATAACCTATGTGCTCTTGTATTAACATCAAGCAACCAATGAAGGCTCAGGAAACTCACGAGTCTCTTTAGATGGAAAGACCCCCCTTAAACCAAGACAATCTACTCTGGGGTCCTTAAACCATTGCCATCCAACATCATTCCCATGTAAAGATGACATGGCAGAATGATCAACACCAGGGCCCGAGCTAGCTGCCTCTGGCTCTTCTTCACCTTTTGATTTTTCAGCAAGGTTCCCACCAAACCATTGCCAGCAAGAGAAGTCTTCTGCCACGTTATCAATTTCAACCTTTGACCTCAACCGGTACCTGCAGAGCAGAAAGAAAGTTAACGGGACAGCACCAATAACTAAAATTAAGAGGATTGAATAAGCAACCAACACAAGTTACAAGTTTTTAAACGGTCTAATTGCTTTTGCTCTACACCATAATGAGATCTACCAATACAGATGTACGAACCCACTCACGCACTTTAGCTACTAGCAGACCACATTCAACAAGTTTTCCAAGCAACACCCCCACCACCACCACTCAATTGATAACTACTCAAACTAATTGCAACCAAGAATGACTATGAACATCAAAACAACTACACAAAAATATATCCCCTCAACATCCAACAACACTACCCCTAAACCAAGCCAGCATGCCCTACCCCTTCAGTCCATCTCCTACTTGTACAAGTTAAAATGTTAGAATTCCGATAGTTGTACATGTTGCTAATCGAATTACCAATTCCATTTGATCAAAGTTTATTTCTTTTCATTAGCTAAAAAAAGGAAAAATCAATTGAAATATTATCTAACAAGAATCAAAGTTTCCCTAAAAACTCAAAAATATTTGGCATCGAAGAACCCAATTAAGAGAAACGAATCACTTACCTTTTAAAAGTATGCAATAACTCATCAAGAACCGAGCTATCCACATCAGCAAACAACTCCAAATCCCCACCCGAATCCGACCCAGGACCCGACTTCTCATCGCCCAGAGGCTTTCTATACAAGAACAAATCATACAAGAACCTCCCTTGTGGAGTCAAAAGCGCAGCGTACATAGGAGGAGCATAGACAGAAGGCAAATTTAGAGTGGGTACGTACGATGTTGTCCTGCTTGGGAGTTCACTGAATTTTTTAACATCGTTTGTCAATAAACCTTGCAAGAATTTGATTGTGTCTGGACCGCTGAACCGGATTACGGACCGGGATTTTAAGAGGGAAACAAGAGGACCTGTGCTTGTGTTGTTTAAGGTGTGGTAGTTTTTGGGAAAGATTGTTTTGAAAAGATGCATTTTTTGGTGGCGTTCCTGGGTTCTGTTTTGGGTTTCATGGCTTTTTTGAGGCCGTGATGATGGGGTTCAAGTGAGTTGTGCTTGAGACACGTGGATTATGACAGCGTTTGAGATTATGATTAGTATTTTTTTTTAATATCTTTATTTGAATTTATTAAAATAATATTTTTTTAAAATTTATTTTTAATATTAATACATTAAAACTATTTAAAATAAAAAAATAAAAAATATTTAAAAACATTTTTTAAATACAAAAACACACTTAACTTTTTTTAAAGCTATACTGAGGTAGGAAAACTGTGAATAAATGGTGATTTCTTGGCCTAAAAAATTCTGAAGAATAAATTTTATTTTTAAGAATAATTTTTTCATTTTCGAACAATATGAAAAAAAATTAATTTGAAATAAAAAATAGTAATTATTTATAAAAAAAAAATTAAAACACAATACACAAATGCATATCGACCTGTGGTCAATTGACTGACAAACACGGGTGAAAATCTTGGACTCGGAGTCTGCAAACAGATCCTGTAATTAGGCCAGATATCATAACGGACCCAACCCACTACTTGCTAAGATATTTGTTAAACTGTAGTTTAATTCCAGCTTTTAATTATTTATTAGAACAATTTTTTTTAAATAAAAAATAATATTTGAAATCCAATCAGAAACCGACCATAAATAAACTCTTGTAAATTTAGATTGCTGGTATATGTTGTTGTTATTATCACCACAATCACCACCTTTATTATTATTATAATTATTATTATAGGAAAACCCAAATAATAAATTAATTGAGGTGGTCACTTGGCATTTCTTCTCGAGCGATTTATTTCTCTTCAGCCATGGTTGGCTAATCAATTACGTCAAATATTGGTGTTTAAACAAACTGGGTCCAACCCATGGAAGGGAGGGAGCGGGCACAGCCATCCTTGACATTCATTCATTTCTCTTATTTCCTCGCTAGACAATCGATAACAGACCAATATTTTATTATTCAAATGGGAGTAACATCATCACCATACATTAGTTATAATATCGGCCTCATATTTTTGTTGTGAACACGTTTTTTATTTTTATTTTTTATCTGGTCTTAATTTAACATGTTGGCTCTAGGCTAGTCACCCATTTCACTGATTCGCATGCGCATCTTCTAACAACGCATGGAAACCCCATGGTGGTTTTGGCTTCTGATATTAAGCTCCTCCATTACTTTTCAATGGACTTGAGCTGAGCAGTTGTTTCTTCTTTGATTCCCTCGCAAGGAAGCCGCAAGAAGGGATACATAGAAGATTGGATTGCCATACGTCAGAACACGAGTAATCTCTTCTGTGAATTATATCCAATATCAAGTTGAGGTCGCTTTCACTCTATAAGAAAGAGAGAAAAGATTATATATAGAAGTGGGTAAACCTAATTTAACCAAGTTATTGTTGGACGTCAACTTCATGCCCGTCAAATCTGAGAAGGAAGAGTGAAAGTATCTAACTTGATGTAGCAAAAGTCATGAAAGTGAGGAGAGGCTGATCAGACGACTACATCAGCAATATTTCTTCCATTTTGTTCGTGCTTAATAAACAGTTGTTTTACTTGGAGAAAGTCAGAGCTGGAAATTAATGTCTTTTTGATTTTGATGAGATATGAGATACCATGCTGGTTTATTAAGCTTGGTCTCTGGCGGCTTCAAGCATGGTGGGATTTCCATCTCAAAACGTTGTTAGAGGAAGTTGCTTTCAGATTTTAACAACAGATGACTTGCATTTATCATCCTTCTAGGAGAGGTGGAGAACTACAGGGATATATATATATATATATATATATATATAT